>NC_142590.1:1200000-1407500 GCF_965207765.1 Zootoca vivipara
GTTGGAGTGTCAGAATGCATAGATAGAAGGCAAATAAGCGTTCCATGGCTTTATTTCGCTTAGTTGCTTACTCTTGAGTAGAACTGCATATTCACTCAAGAAATGAGCACATTTGTCAAATGAGTCAAATTGAAGCAAAACACATTGTTGGAGTGTCAGAATGCATAGATAGAAGGCAAATAAGCGTTCCATGGCTTTATTTCGCTTAGTTGCTTACTCTTGAGTAGAACTGCATATTCACTCCAGGAATAAGCACATTTGTCAAATGAGTCAAATTGAAGCAAAACACATTGTTGGAGTGTCAGAATGCATAGATAGAAGGCAAATAAGCGTTCCATGGCTTTATTTCGCTTAGTTGCTTACTCTTGTGTAGAACTGCATATTCACTCCAGGAATAAGTACCTTTGTCAAATGAGTCAAATTGAAGCAAAACACATTGTTGGAGTGTCAGAATGCATAGATAGAAGGCAAATAAGCGTTCCATGGCTTTATTTCGCTTAGTTGCTTACTCTTGAGTAGAACTGCATATTCACTCCAGGAATACGCACCTTTGTCAAATGAGTCAAATTGAAGCAAAACACATTGTTGGAGTGTCAGAATGCATAGATAGAAGGCAAATAAGCGTTCCATGGCTTTATTTCACTTAGTTGCTTCCTCTTGAGTAGAACTGCATATTCACTCCAGAAATAAGCATCTTTTTAAAATGAGCCAAATTGAAGCAGAAAACATTGTTGGAGTGTCAGAATGCATAGTTAGAAGGCAAATAAGCGTTCCATGGCTTTATTTCGCTTAGTTGCTTACTCTTGAGTAGAACTGCATATTCACTCCAGGAATACGGATCTTTTTAAAATGAGCCAAATTGAAGCAGAAAACATTGTTGGAGTGTCAGAATGCATTGATAGAAGGCAAATAAGCGTTCCATGGCTTTATTTCGCTTAGTTGCTTACTCTTGAGTAGAACTGCATATTCACTCCAGGAATACGCACCTTTGTCAAATGAGTCAAATTGAAGCAAAACACATTGTTGGAGTGTCAGAATGCATAGATAGAAGGCAAATAAGCGTTCCATGGCTTTATTTCGCTTAGTTGCTTACTCTTGAGTAGAACTGCATATTCACTCCAGGAATACGCACCTTTGTCAAATGAGTCAAATTGAAGCAAAACACATTGTTGGAGTGTCAGAATGCATAGATAGAAGGCAAATAAGCGTTCCATGGCTTTATTTCGCTTAGTTGCTTACTCTTGAGTAGAACTGCATATTCACTCAAGAAATGAGCACCTTTGTGAAATGACCCAAATTGAAGCAAAACACATTGTTGGAGTGTCAGAATGCATAGATAGAAGGCAAATAAGCGTTCCATGGCTTTATTTCGCTTAGTTGCTTACTCTTGAGTAGAACTGCATATTCACTCCAGGAATATGCACCTTTGTCAAATGAGTCAAATTGAAGCAAAACACATTGTTGGAGTGTCAGAATGCATAGATAGAAGGCAAATAAGCGTTCCATGGCTTTATTTCGCTTAGTTGCTTACTCTTGAGTAGAACTGCATATTCACTCCAGAAATAAGCATCTTTTTAAAATGAGCCAAATTGAAGCAGAAAACATTGTTGGAGTGTCAGAATGCATAGATAGAAGGCAAATAAGCGTTTCATGGCTTTATTTCGCTTAGTTGCTTACTCTTGAGTAGAACTGCATATTCACTCAAGAAATGAGCACATTTGTCAAATGAGTCAAATTGAAGCGAAACACATTGTTGGAGTGTCAGAATGCATAGATAGAAGGCAAATAAGCGTTCCATGGCTTTATTTCGCTTAGTTGCTTACTCTTGAGTAGAACTGCATATTCACTCCAGGAATAAGCACATTTGTCAAATGAGTCAAATTGAAGCAAAACACATTGTTGGAGTGTCAGAATGCATAGATAGAAGGCAAATAAGCCTTCCATGGCTTTATTTCGCTTAGTTGCTTACTCTTGAGTAGAACTGCATATTCACTCCAGGAATACGCACCTTTGTCAAATGAGTCAAATTGAAGCAAAACACATTGTTGGAGTGTCAGAATGCATAGATAGAAGGCAAATAAGCGTTCCATGGCTTTATTTCGCTTAGTTGCTTACTCTTGAGTAGAACTGCATATTCACTCCAGGAATACGCACCTTTGTCAAATGAGTCAAATTGAAGCAAAACACATTGTTGGAGTGTCAGAATGCATAGATAGAAGGCAAATAAGCGTTCCATGGCTTTATTTCGCTTAGTTGCTTACTCTTGAGTAGAACTGCATATTCACTCCAGAAATAAGCATCTTTTTAAAATGAGCCAAATTGAAGCAGAAAACATTGTTGGAGTGTCAGAATGCATAGTTAGAAGGCAAATAAGCGTTCCATGGCTTTATTTCGCTTAGTTGCTTACTCTTGAGTAGAACTGCATATTCACTCCAGAAATAAGCATCTTTTTAAAATGAGCCAAATTGAAGCAGAAAACATTGTTGGAGTGTCAGAATGCATAGATAGAAGGCAAATAAGCGTTCCATGGCTTTATTTCGCTTAGTTGCTTACTCTTGAGTAGAACTGCATATTCACTCCAGGAATACGCACCTTTGTCAAATGAGTCAAATTGAAGCAAAACACATTGTTGGAGTGTCAGAATGCATAGATAGAAGGCAAATAAGCGTTCCATGGCTTTATTTCGCTTAGTTGCTTACTCTTGAGTAGAACTGCATATTCACTCCAGAAATAAGCATCTTTTTAAAATGAGCCAAATTGAAGCAGAAAACATTGTTGGAGTGTCAGAATGCATAGATAGAAGGCAAATAAGCGTTCCATGGCTTTATTTCGCTTAGTTGCTTACTCTTGAGTAGAACTGCATATTCACTCCAGGAATACGCACCTTTGTCAAATGAGTCAAATTGAAGCAAAACACATTGTTGGAGTGTCAGAATGCATAGATAGAAGGCAAATAAGCGTTCCATGGCTTTATTTCGCTTAGTTGCTTACTCTTGAGTAGAACTGCATATTCACTCCAGAAATAAGCATCTTTTTAAAATGAGCCAAATTGAAGCAGAAAACATTGTTGGAGTGTCAGAATGCATAGTTAGAAGGCAAATAAGCGTTCCATGGCTTTATTTCGCTTAGTTGCTTACTCTTGAGTAGAACTGCATATTCACTCCAGAAATAAGCATCTTTTTAAAATGAGCCAAATTGAAGCAGAAAACATTGTTGGAGTGTCAGAATGCATAGATAGAAGGCAAATAAGCGTTCCATGGCTTTATTTCGCTTA
Source organism: Zootoca vivipara (assembly GCF_965207765.1). NCBI lineage: Eukaryota > Metazoa > Chordata > Lepidosauria > Squamata > Lacertidae > Zootoca > Zootoca vivipara. The sequence continues at coordinate 1,203,275 of NC_142590.1, forward strand.
GTTGCTTACTCTTGAGTAGAACTGCATATTCACTCAAGAAATGAGCACATTTGTCAAATGAGTCAAATTGAAGCAAAACACATTGTTGGAGTGTCAGAATGCATAGATAGAAGGCAAATAAGCGTTCCATGGCTTTATTTCGCTTAGTTGCTTACTCTTGAGTAGAACTGCATATTCACTCCAGGAATAAGTACCTTTGTCAAATGAGTCAAATTGAAGCAAAACACATTGTTGGAGTGTCAGAATGCATAGATAGAAGGCAAATAAGCGTTCCATGGCTTTATTTCGCTTAGTTGCTTACTCTTGAGTAGAACTGCATATTCACTCCAGGAATACGCACCTTTGTCAAATGAGTCAAATTGAAGCAAAACACATTGTTGGAGTGTCAGAATGCATAGATAGAAGGCAAATAAGCGTTCCATGGCTTTATTTCGCTTAGTTGCTTACTCTTGAGTAGAACTGCATATTCACTCAAGAAATGAGCACCTTTGTGAAATGACCCAAATTGAAGCAAAACACATTGTTGGAGTGTCAGAAGGCATAGATAGAAGGCAAATAAGCGTTCCATGGCTTTATTTCGCTTAGTTGCTTACTCTTGAGTAGAACTGCATATTCACTCCAGGAATACGCACCTTTGTCAAATGAGTCAAATTGAAGCAAAACACATTGTTGGAGTGTCAGAATGCATAGATAGAAGGCAAATAAGCGTTCCATGGCTTTATTTCGCTTAGTTGCTTACTCTTGAGTAGAACTGCATATTCACTCCAGAAATAAGCATCTTTTTAAAATGAGCCAAATTGAAGCAGAAAACATTGTTGGAGTGTCAGAATGCATAGATAGAAGGCAAATAAGCGTTCCATGGCTTTATTTCGCTTAGTTGCTTACTCTTGAGTAGAACTGCATATTCACTCAAGAAATGAGCACATTTGTCAAATGAGTCAAATTGAAGCAAAACACATTGTTGGAGTGTCAGAATGCATAGATAGAAGGCAAATAAGCGTTCCATGGCTTTATTTCGCTTAGTTGCTTACTCTTGAGTAGAACTGCATATTCACTCCAGGAATAAGCACATTTGTCAAATGAGTCAAATTGAAGCAAAACACATTGTTGGAGTGTCAGAATGCATAGATAGAAGGCAAATAAGCGTTCCATGGCTTTATTTCGCTTAGTTGCTTACTCTTGTGTAGAACTGCATATTCACTCCAGGAATAAGCACCTTTGTCAAATGAGTCAAATTGAAGCAAAACACATTGTTGGAGTGTCAGAATGCATAGATAGAAGGCAAATAAGCCTTCCATGGCTTTATTTCGCTTAGTTGCTTACTCTTGAGTAGAACTGCATATTCACTCCAGGAATACGCACCTTTGTCAAATGAGTCAAATTGAAGCAAAACACATTGTTGGAGTGTCAGAATGCATAGATAGAAGGCAAATAAGCGTTCCATGGCTTTATTTCGCTTAGTTGCTTACTCTTGAGTAGAACTGCATATTCACTCCAGGAATACGCACCTTTGTCAAATGAGTCAAATTGAAGCAAAACACATTGTTGGAGTGTCAGAATGCATAGATAGAAGGCAAATAAACGTTCCATGGCTTTATTTCGCTTAGTTGCTTACTCTTGAGTAGAACTGCATATTCACTCAAGAAATGAGCACATTTGTCAAATGAGTCAAATTGAAGCAAAACACATTGTTGGAGTGTCAGAATGCATAGATAGAAGGCAAATAAGCGTTCCATGGCTTTATTTCGCTTAGTTGCTTACTCTTGAGTAGAACTGCATATTCACTCCAGGAATACGCACCTTTGTCAAATGAGTCAAATTGAAGCAAAACACATTGTTGGAGTGTCAGAATGCATAGATAGAAGGCAAATAAGCGTTCCATGGCTTTATTTCGCTTAGTTGCTTACTCTTGAGTAGAACTGCATATTCACTCCAGGAATACGCACCTTTGTCAAATGAGTCAAATTGAAGCAAAACACATTGTTGGAGTGTCAGAATGCATAGATAGAAGGCAAATAAGCGTTCCATGGCTTTATTTCGCTTAGTTGCTTCCTCTTGAGTAGAACTGCATATTCACTCCAGAAATAAGCATCTTTTTAAAATGAGCCAAATTGAAGCAGAAAACATTGTTGGAGTGTCAGAATGCATAGTTAGAAGGCAAATAAGCGTTCCATGGCTTTATTTCGCTTAGTTGCTTACTCTTGAGTAGAACTGCATATTCACTCCAGAAATAAGCATCTTTTTAAAATGAGCCAAATTGAAGCAGAAAACATTGTTGGAGTGTCAGAATGCATAGATAGAAGGCAAATAAGCGTTCCATGGCTTTATTTCGCTTAGTTGCTTACTCTTGAGTAGAACTGCATATTCACTCAAGAAATGAGCACATTTGTCAAATGAGTCAAATTGAAGCAAAACACATTGTTGGAGTGTCAGAATGCATAGATAGAAGGCAAATAAGCGTTCCATGGCTTTATTTCGCTTAGTTGCTTACTCTTGAGTAGAACTGCATATTCACTCCAGGAATACGCACCTTTGTCAAATGAGTCAAATTGAAGCAAAACACATTGTTGGAGTGTCAGAATGCATAGATAGAAGGCAAATAAGCGTTCCATGGCTTTATTTCACTTAGTTGCTTCCTCTTGAGTAGAACTGCATATTCACTCCAGAAATAAGCATCTTTTTAAAATGAGCCAAATTGAAGCAGAAAACATTGTTGGAGTGTCAGAATGCATAGTTAGAAGGCAAATAAGCGTTCCATGGCTTTATTTCGCTTAGTTGCTTACTCTTGAGTAGAACTGCATATTCACTCCAGAAATAAGCATCTTTTTAAAATGAGCCAAAATGAAGCAGAAAACATTGTTGGAGTGTCAGAATGCATTGATAGAAGGCAAATAAGCGTTCCATGGCTTTATTTCGCTTAGTTGCTTACTCTTGAGTAGAACTGCATATTCACTCCAGGAATACGCACCTTTGTCAAATGAGTCAAATTGAAGCAAAACACATTGTTGGAGTGTCAGAATGCATAGATAGAAGGCAAATAAGCGTTCCATGGCTTTATTTCGCTTAGTTGCTTACTCTTGAGTAGAACTGCATATTCACTCCAGGAATAAGCACCTTTGTCAAATGAGTCAAATTGAAGCAAAACACATTGTTGGAGTGTCAGAATGCATAGATAGAAGGCGAATAAGCGTTCCATGGCTTTATTTCGCTTCTTTGCTTACTCTTGAGTAGAACTGCATATTCACTCCAGGAATAAGTACCTTTGTCAAATGAGTCAAATTGAAGCAAAACACATTGTTGGAGTGTCAGAATGCATAGATAGAAGGCAAATAAGCGTTCCATGGCTTTGTTTCGCTTAGTTGCTTACTCTTGAGTAGAACTGCATATTCACTCCAGGAATACGCACCTTTGTCAAATGAGTCAAATTGAAGCAAAACACATTGTTGGAGTGTCAGAATGCATAGATAGAAGGCAAATAAGCGTTCCATGGCTTTATTTCACTTAGTTGCTTCCTCTTGAGTAGAACTGCATATTCACTCCAGAAATAAGCATCTTTTTAAAATGAGCCAAATTGAAGCAGAAAACATTGTTGGAGTGTCAGAATGCATAGTTAGAAGGCAAATAAGCGTTCCATGGCTTTATTTCGCTTAGTTGCTTACTCTTGAGTAGAACTGCATATTCACTCCAGGAATAAGTACCTTTGTCAAATGAGTCAAATTGAAGCAAAACACATTGTTGGAGTGTCAGAATGCATAGATAGAAGGCAAATAAGCGTTCCATGGCTTTATTTCGCTTAGTTGCTTACTCTTGAGTAGAACTGCATATTCACTCCAGGAATACGCACCTTTGTCAAATGAGTCAAATTGAAGCAAAACACATTGTTGGAGTGTCAGAATGCATAGATAGAAGGCAAATAAGCGTTCCATGGCTTTATTTCACTTAGTTGCTTCCTCTTGAGTAGAACTGCATATTCACTCCAGAAATAAGCATCTTTTTAAAATGAGCCAAATTGAAGCAGAAAACATTGTTGGAGTGTCAGAATGCATAGATAGAAGGCAAATAAGCGTTTCATGGCTTTATTTCGCTTAGTTGCTTACTCTTGAGTAGAACTGCATATTCACTCAAGAAATGAGCACATTTGTCAAATGAGTCAAATTGAAGCAAAACACATTGTTGGAGTGTCAGAATGCATAGATAGAAGGCAAATAAGCGTTCCATGGCTTTATTTCGCTTAGTTGCTTACTCTTGAGTAGAACTGCATATTCACTCCAGGAATAAGCACATTTGTCAAATGAGTCAAATTGAAGCAAAACACATTGTTGGAGTGTCAGAATGCATAGATAGAAGGCAAATAAGCGTTCCATGGCTTTATTTCGCTTAGTTGCTTACTCTTGAGTAGAACTGCATATTCACTCCAGGAATAAGCACCTTTCTCAAATGAGTCAAATTGAAGCAAAACACATTGTTGGAGTGTCAGAATGCATAGATAGAAGGCGAATAAGCGTTCCATGGCTTTATTTCGCTTCTTTGCTTACTCTTGAGTAGAACTGCATATTCACTCCAGGAATAAGTACCTTTGTCAAATGAGTCAAATTGAAGCAAAACACATTGTTGGAGTGTCAGAATGCATAGATAGAAGGCAAATAAGCGTTCCATGGCTTTGTTTCGCTTAGTTGCTTACTCTTGAGTAGAACTGCATATTCACTCCAGGAATACGCACCTTTGTCAAATGAGTCAAATTGAAGCAAAACACATTGTTGGAGTGTCAGAATGCATAGATAGAAGGCAAATAAGCGTTCCATGGCTTTATTTCACTTAGTTGCTTCCTCTTGAGTAGAACTGCATATTCACTCCAGAAATAAGCATCTTTTTAAAATGAGCCAAATTGAAGCAGAAAACATTGTTGGAGTGTCAGAATGCATAGTTAGAAGGCAAATAAGCGTTCCATGGCTTTATTTCGCTTAGTTGCTTACTCTTGAGTAGAACTGCATATTCACTCCAGGAATAAGTACCTTTGTCAAATGAGTCAAATTGAAGCAAAACACATTGTTGGAGTGTCAGAATGCATAGATAGAAGGCAAATAAGCGTTCCATGGCTTTATTTCGCTTAGTTGCTTACTCTTGAGTAGAACTGCATATTCACTCCAGGAATACGCACCTTTGTCAAATGAGTCAAATTGAAGCAAAACACATTGTTGGAGTGTCAGAATGCATAGATAGAAGGCAAATAAGCGTTCCATGGCTTTATTTCACTTAGTTGCTTCCTCTTGAGTAGAACTGCATATTCACTCCAGAAATAAGCATCTTTTTAAAATGAGCCAAATTGAAGCAGAAAACATTGTTGGAGTGTCAGAATGCATAGATAGAAGGCAAATAAGCGTTTCATGGCTTTATTTCGCTTAGTTGCTTACTCTTGAGTAGAACTGCATATTCACTCAAGAAATGAGCACATTTGTCAAATGAGTCAAATTGAAGCAAAACACATTGTTGGAGTGTCAGAATGCATAGATAGAAGGCAAATAAGCGTTCCATGGCTTTATTTCGCTTAGTTGCTTACTCTTGAGTAGAACTGCATATTCACTCCAGGAATAAGCACATTTGTCAAATGAGTCAAATTGAAGCAAAACACATTGTTGGAGTGTCAGAATGCATAGATAGAAGGCAAATAAGCGTTCCATGGCTTTATTTCGCTTAGTTGCTTACTCTTGTGTAGAACTGCATATTCACTCCAGGAATAAGCACCTTTGTCAAATGAGTCAAATTGAAGCAAAACACATTGTTGGAGTGTCAGAATGCATAGATAGAAGGCAAATAAGCCTTCCATGGCTTTATTTCGCTTAGTTGCTTACTCTTGAGTAGAACTGCATATTCACTCCAGGAATACGCACCTTTGTCAAATGAGTCAAATTGAAGCAAAACACATTGTTGGAGTGTCAGAATGCATAGATAGAAGGCAAATAAGCGTTCCATGGCTTTATTTCGCTTAGTTGCTTACTCTTGAGTAGAACTGCATATTCACTCCAGGAATACGCACCTTTGTCAAATGAGTCAAATTGAAGCAAAACACATTGTTGGAGTGTCAGAATGCATAGATAGAAGGCAAATAAGCGTTCCATGGCTTTATTTCGCTTAGTTGCTTACTCTTGAGTAGAACTGCATATTCACTCCAGAAATAAGCATCTTTTTAAAATGAGCCAAATTGAAGCAGAAAACATTGTTGGAGTGTCAGAATGCATAGTTAGAAGGCAAATAAGCGTTCCATGGCTTTATTTCGCTTAGTTGCTTACTCTTGAGTAGAACTGCATATTCACTCCAGAAATAAGCATCTTTTTAAAATGAGCCAAATTGAAGCAGAAAACATTGTTGGAGTGTCAGAATGCATAGATAGAAGGCAAATAAGCGTTCCATGGCTTTATTTCGCTTAGTTGCTTACTCTTGAGCAGAACTGCATATTCACTCAAGAAATGAGCACATTTGTCAAATGAGTCAAATTGAAGCAAAACACATTGTTGGAGTGTCAGAATGCATAGATAGAAGGCAAATAAGCGTTCCATGGCTTTATTTCGCTTAGTTGCTTACTCTTGAGTAGAACTGCATATTCACTCCAGGAATACGCACCTTTGTCAAATGAGTCAAATTGAAGCAAAACACATTGTTGGAGTGTCAGAATGCATAGATAGAAGGCAAATAAGCGTTCCATGGCTTTATTTCGCTTAGTTGCTTACTCTTGAGTAGAACTGCATATTCACTCCAGGAATACGCACCTTTGTCAAATGAGTCAAATTGAAGCAAAACACATTGTTGGAGTGTCAGAATGCATAGATAGAAGGCAAATAAGCGTTCCATGGCTTTATTTCGCTTAGTTGCTTCCTCTTGAGTAGAACTGCATATTCACTCCAGAAATAAGCATCTTTTTAAAATGAGCCAAATTGAAGCAGAAAACATTGTTGGAGTGTCAGAATGCATAGTTAGAAGGCAAATAAGCGTTCCATGGCTTTATTTCTCTTAGTTGCTTACTCTTGAGTAGAACTGCATATTCACTCCAGAAATAAGCATCTTTTTAAAATGAGCCAAATTGAAGCAGAAAACATTGTTGGAGTGTCAGAATGCATAGATAGAAGGCAAATAAGCGTTCCATGGCTTTATTTCGCTTAGTTGCTTACTCTTGAGTAGAACTGCATATTCACTCAAGAAATGAGCACATTTGTCAAATGAGTCAAATTGAAGCAAAACACATTGTTGGAGTGTCAGAATGCATAGATAGAAGGCAAATAAGCGTTCCATGGCTTTATTTCGCTTAGTTGCTTACTCTTGAGTAGAACTGCATATTCACTCCAGGAATACGCACCTTTGTCAAATGAGTCAAAGTGAAGCAAAACACATTGTTGGAGTGTCAGAATGCATAGATAGAAGGCAAATAAGCGTTCCATGGCTTTATTTCGCTTAGTTGCTTACTCTTGAGTAGAACTGCATATTCACTCCAGGAATACGCACCTTTGTCAAATGAGTCAAATTGAAGCAAAACACATTGTTGGAGTGTCAGAATGCATAGATAGAAGGCAAATAAGCGTTCCATGGCTTTATTTCGCTTAGTTGCTTCCTCTTGAGTAGAACTGCATATTCACTCCAGAAATAAGCATCTTTTTAAAATGAGCCAAATTGAAGCAGAAAACATTGTTGGAGTGTCAGAATGCATAGTTAGAAGGCAAATAAGCGTTCCATGGCTTTATTTCGCTTAGTTGCTTACTCTTGAGTAGAACTGCATATTCACTCCAGAAATAAGCATCTTTTTAAAATGAGCCAAATTGAAGCAGAAAACATTGTTGGAGTGTCAGAATGCATAGATAGAAGGCAAATAAGCGTTCCATGGCTTTATTTCGCTTAGTTGCTTACTCTTGAGTAGAACTGCATATTCACTCAAGAAATGAGCACATTTGTCAAATGAGTCAAATTGAAGCAAAACACATTGTTGGAGTGTCAGAATGCATAGATAGAAGGCAAATAAGCGTTCCATGGCTTTATTTCGCTTAGTTGCTTACTCTTGAGTAGAACTGCATATTCACTCCAGGAATACGCACCTTTGTCAAATGAGTCAAATTGAAGCAAAACACATTGTTGGAGTGTCAGAATGCATAGATAGAAGGCAAATAAGCGTTCCATGGCTTTATTTCGCTTAGTTGCTTACTCTTGAGTAGAACTGCATATTCACTCCAGGAATACGCACCTTTGTCAAATGAGTCAAATTGAAGCAAAACACATTGTTGGAGTGTCAGAATGCATAGATAGAAGGCAAATAAGCGTTCCATGGCTTTATTTCGCTTAGTTGCTTACTCTTGAGTAGAACTGCATATTCACTCAAGAAATGAGCACCTTTGTGAAATGACCCAAATTGAAGCAAAACACATTGTTGGAGTGTCAGAATGCATAGATAGAAGGCAAATAAGCGTTCCATGGCTTTATTTCGCTTAGTTGCTTACTCTTGAGTAGAACTGCATATTCACTCCAGGAATACGCACCTTTGTCAAATGAGTCAAATTGAAGCAAAGCACATTGTTGGAGTGTCAGAATGCATAGATAGAAGGCAAATAAGCGTTCCATGGCTTTATTTCGCTTAGTTGCTTCCTCTTGAGTAGAACTGCATATTCACTCCAGAAATAAGCATCTTTTTAAAATGAGCCAAATTGAAGCAGAAAACATTGTTGGAGTGTCAGAATGCATAGTTAGAAGGCAAATAAGCGTTCCATGGCTTTATTTCGCTTAGTTGCTTACTCTTGAGTAGAACTGCATATTCACTCCAGGAATACGGATCTTTTTAAAATGAGCCAAATTGAAGCAGAAAACATTGTTGGAGTGTCAGAATGCATTGATAGAAGGCAAATAAGCGTTCCATGGCTTTATTTCGCTTAGTTGCTTACTCTTGAGTAGAACTGCATATTCACTCCAGGAATACGCACCTTTGTCAAATGAGTCAAATTGAAGCAAAACACATTGTTGGAGTGTCAGAATGCATAGATAGAAGGCAAATAAGCGTTCCATGGCTTTATTTCGCTTAGTTGCTTACTCTTGAGTAGAACTGCATATTCACTCCAGGAATACGCACCTTTGTCAAATGAGTCAAATTGAAGCAAAACACATTGTTGGAGTGTCAGAATGCATAGATAGAAGGCAAATAAGCGTTCCATGGCTTTATTTCGCTTAGTTGCTTACTCTTGAGTAGAACTGCATATTCACTCAAGAAATGAGCACCTTTGTGAAATGACCCAAATTGAAGCAAAACACATTGTTGGAGTGTCAGAATGCATAGATAGAAGGCAAATAAGCGTTCCATGGCTTTATTTCGCTTAGTTGCTTACTCTTGAGTAGAACTGCATATTCACTCCAGGAATACGCACCTTTGTCAAATGAGTCAAATTGAAGCAAAACACATTGTTGGAGTGTCAGAATGCATAGATAGAAGGCAAATAAGCGTTCCATGGCTTTATTTCGCTTAGTTGCTTACTCTTGAGTAGAACTGCATATTCACTCCAGAAATAAGCATCTTTTTAAAATGAGCCAAATTGAAGCAGAAAACATTGTTGGAGTGTCAGAATGCATAGATAGAAGGCAAATAAGCGTTCCATGGCTTTATTTCGCTTAGTTGCTTACTCTTGAGTAGAACTGCATATTCACTCAAGAAATGAGCACATTTGTCAAATGAGTCAAATTGAAGCAAAACACATTGTTGGAGTGTCAGAATGCATAGATAGAAGGCAAATAAGCGTTCCATGGCTTTATTTCGCTTAGTTGCTTACTCTTGAGTAGAACTGCATATTCACTCCAGGAATAAGCACATTTGTCAAATGAGTCAAATTGAAGCAAAACACATTGTTGGAGTGTCAGAATGCATAGATAGAAGGCAAATAAGCGTTCCATGGCTTTATTTCGCTTAGTTGCTTACTCTTGTGTAGAACTGCATATTCACTCCAGGAATAAGCACCTTTGTCAAATGAGTCAAATTGAAGCAAAACACATTGTTGGAGTGTCAGAATGCATAGATAGAAGGCAAATAAGCCTTCCATGGCTTTATTTCGCTTAGTTGCTTACTCTTGAGTAGAACTGCATATTCACTCCAGGAATACGCACCTTTGTCAAATGAGTCAAATTGAAGCAAAACACATTGTTGGAGTGTCAGAATGCATAGATAGAAGGCAAATAAGCGTTCCATGGCTTTATTTCGCTTAGTTGCTTACTCTTGAGTAGAACTGCATATTCACTCCAGGAATACGCACCTTTGTCAAATGAGTCAAATTGAAGCAAAACACATTGTTGGAGTGTCAGAATGCATAGATAGAAGGCAAATAAGCGTTCCATGGCTTTATTTCGCTTAGTTGCTTACTCTTGAGTAGAACTGCATATTCACTCCAGGAATACGCACCTTTGTCAAATGAGTCAAATTGAAGCAAAACACATTGTTGGAGTGTCAGAATGCATAGATAGAAGGCAAATAAGCGTTCCATGGCTTTATTTCGCTTAGTTGCTTACTCTTGAGTAGAACTGCATATTCACTCAAGAAATGAGCACCTTTGTGAAATGACCCAAATTGAAGCAAAACACATTGTTGGAGTGTCAGAATGCATAGATAGAAGGCAAATAAGCGTTCCATGGCTTTATTTCGCTTAGTTGCTTACTCTTGAGTAGAACTGCATATTCACTCCAGGAATACGCACCTTTGTCAAATGAGTCAAATTGAAGCAAAACACATTGTTGGAGTGTCAGAATGCATAGATAGAAGGCAAATAAGCGTTCCATGGCTTTATTTCGCTTAGTTGCTTACTCTTGAGTAGAACTGCATATTCACTCCAGGAATACGCACCTTTGTCAAATGAGTCAAATTGAAGCAAAACACATTGTTGGAGTGTCAGAATGCATAGATAGAAGGCAAATAAGCGTTCCATGGCTTTATTTCGCTTAGTTGCTTACTCTTGAGTAGAACTGCATATTCACTCCAGGAATAAGCACATTTGTCAAATGAGTCAAATTGAAGCAAAACACATTGTTGGAGTGTCAGAATGCATAGATAGAAGGCAAATAAGCGTTCCATGGCTTTATTTCGCTTAGTTGCTTACTCTTGAGTAGAACTGCATATTCACTCCAGGAATAAGCACATTTGTCAAATGAGTCAAATTGAAGCAAAACACATTGTTGGAGTGTCAGAATGCATAGATAGAAGGCAAATAAGCGTTCCATGGCTTTATTTCGCTTAGTTGCTTACTCTTGAGTAGAACTGCATATTCACTCCAGGAATAAGCACCTTTGTCAAATGAGTCAAATTGAAGCAAAACACATTGTTGGAGTGTCAGAATGCATAGATAGAAGGCGAATAAGCGTTCCATGGCTTTATTTCGCTTAGTTGCTTACTCTTGAGTAGAACTGCATATTCACTCCAGGAATAAGTACCTTTGTCAAATGAGTCAAATTGAAGCAAAACACATTGTTGGAGTGTCAGAATGCATAGATAGAAGGCAAATAAGCGTTCCATGGCTTTATTTCGCTTAGTTGCTTACTCTTGAGTAGAACTGCATATTCACTCCAGGAATACGCACCTTTGTCAAATGAGTCAAATTGAAGCAAAACACATTGTTGGAGTGTCAGAATGCATAGATAGAAGGCAAATAAGCGTTCCATGGCTTTATTTCACTTAGTTGCTTCCTCTTGAGTAGAACTGCATATTCACTCCAGAAATAAGCATCTTTTTAAAATGAGCCAAATTGAAGCAGAAAACATTGTTGGAGTGTCAGAATGCATAGTTAGAAGGCAAATAAGCGTTCCATGGCTTTATTTCGCTTAGTTGCTTACTCTTGAGTAGAACTGCATATTCACTCCAGAAATAAGCATCTTTTTAAAATGAGCCAAATTGAAGCAGAAAACATTGTTGGAGTGTCAGAATGCATTGATAGAAGGCAAATAAGCGTTCCATGGCTTTATTTCGCTTAGTTGCTTACTCTTGAGTAGAACTGCATATTCACTCCAGGAATAAGCACATTTGTCAAATGAGTCAAATTGAAGCAAAACACATTGTTGGAGTGTCAGAATGCATAGATAGAAGGCAAATAAGCGTTCCATGGCTTTATTTCGCTTAGTTGCTTACTCTTGAGTAGAACTGCATATTCACTCCAGGAATACGCACCTTTGTCAAATGAGTCAAATTGAAGCAAAAAAAATTGTTGGAGTGTCAGAATGCATAGATAGAAGGCAAATAAGCGTTCCATGGCTTTATTTCGCTTAGTTGCTTACTCTTGAGTAGAACTGCATATTCACTCAAGAAATGAGCACCTTTGTGAAATGACCCAAATTGAAGCAAAACACATTGTTGGAGTGTCAGAATGCATAGATAGAAGGCAAATAAGCGTTCCATGGCTTTATTTCGCTTAGTTGCTTACTCTTGAGTAGAACTGCATATTCACTCCAGGAATACGCACCTTTGTCAAATGAGTCAAATTGAAGCAAAACACATTGTTGGAGTGTCAGAATGCATAGATAGAAGGCAAATAAGCGTTCCATGGCTTTATTTCGCTTAGTTGCTTACTCTTGAGTAGAACTGCATATTCACTCCAGAAATAAGCATCTTTTTAAAATGAGCCAAATTGAAGCAGAAAACATTGTTGGAGTGTCAGAATGCATAGATAGAAGGCAAATAAGCGTTCCGTGGCTTTATTTCGCTTAGTTGCTTACTCTTGAGTAGAACTGCATATTCACTCAAGAAATGAGCACATTTGTCAAATGAGTCAAATTGAAGCAAAACACATTGTTGGAGTGTCAGAATGCATAGATAGAAGGCAAATAAGCGTTCCATGGCTTTATTTCGCTTAGTTGCTTACTCTTGAGTAGAACTGCATATTCACTCCAGGAATAAGCACATTTGTCAAATGAGTCAAATTGAAGCAAAACACATTGTTGGAGTGTCAGAATGCATAGATAGAAGGCAAATAAGCGTTCCATGGCTTTATTTCGCTTAGTTGCTTACTCTTGTGTAGAACTGCATATTCACTCCAGGAATAAGCACCTTTGTCAAATGAGTCAAATTGAAGCAAAACACATTGTTGGAGTGTCAGAATGCATAGATAGAAGGCAAATAAGCCTTCCATGGCTTTATTTCGCTTAGTTGCTTACTCTTGAGTAGAACTGCATATTCACTCCAGGAATACGCACCTTTGTCAAATGAGTCAAATTGAAGCAAAAGACATTGTTGGAGTGTCAGAATGCATAGATAGAAGGCAAATAAGCGTTCCATGGCTTTATTTCGCTTAGTTGCTTACTCTTGAGTAGAACTGCATATTCACTCCAGGAATACGCACCTTTGTCAAATGAGTCAAATTGAAGCAAAACACATTGTTGGAGTGTCAGAATGCATAGATAGAAGGCAAATAAGCGTTCCATGGCTTTATTTCGCTTAGTTGCTTACTCTTGAGTAGAACTGCATATTCACTCCAGAAATAAGCATCTTTTTAAAATGAGCCAAATTGAAGCAGAAAACATTGTTGGAGTGTCAGAATGCATAGTTAGAAGGCAAATAAGCGTTCCATGGCTTTATTTCGCTTAGTTGCTTACTCTTGAGTAGAACTGCATATTCACTCCAGAAATAAGCATCTTTTTAAAATGAGCCAAATTGAAGCAGAAAACATTGTTGGAGTGTCAGAATGCATAGATAGAAGGCAAATAAGCGTTCCATGGCTTTATTTCGCTTAGTTGCTTACTCTTGAGTAGAACTGCATATTCACTCAAGAAATGAGCACATTTGTCAAATGAGTCAAATTGAAGCAAAACACATTGTTGGAGTGTCAGAATGCATAGATAGAAGGCAAATAAGCGTTCCATGGCTTTATTTCGCTTAGTTGCTTACTCTTGAGTAGAACTGCATATTCACTCCAGGAATACGCACCTTTGTCAAATGAGTCAAATTGAAGCAAAACACATTGTTGGAGTGTCAGAATGCATAGATAGAAGGCAAATAAGCGTTCCATGGCTTTATTTCGCTTAGTTGCTTACTCTTGAGTAGAACTGCATATTCACTCCAGGAATACGCACCTTTGTCAAATGAGTCAAATTGAAGCAAAACACATTGTTGGAGTGTCAGAATGCATAGATAGAAGGCAAATAAGCGTTCCATGGCTTTATTTCGCTTAGTTGCTTACTCTTGAGTAGAACTGCATATTCACTCCAGAAATAAGCATCTTTTTAAAATGAGCCAAATTGAAGCAGAAAACATTGTTGGAGTGTCAGAATGCATAGTTAGAAGGCAAATAAGCGTTCCATGGCTTTATTTCGCTTAGTTGCTTACTCTTGAGTAGAACTGCATATTCACTCCAGAAATAAGCATCTTTTTAAAATGAGCCAAATTGAAGCAGAAAACATTGTTGGAGTGTCAGAATGCATAGATAGAAGGCAAATAAGCGTTCCATGGCTTTATTTCGCTTAGTTGCTTACTCTTGAGTAGAACTGCATATTCACTCAAGAAATGAGCACATTTGTCAAATGAGTCAAATTGAAGCAAAACACATTGTTGGAGTGTCAGAATGCATAGATAGAAGGCAAATAAGCGTTCCATGGCTTTATTTCGCTTAGTTGCTTACTCTTGAGTAGAACTGCATATTCACTCCAGGAATACGCACCTTTGTCAAATGAGTCAAATTGAAGCAAAACACATTGTTGGAGTGTCAGAATGCATAGATAGAAGGCAAATAAGCGTTCCATGGCTTTATTTCGCTTAGTTGCTTACTCTTGAGTAGAACTGCATATTCACTCCAGGAATACGCACCTTTGTCAAATGAGTCAAATTGAAGCAAAACACATTGTTGGAGTGTCAGAATGCATAGATAGAAGGCAAATAAGCGTTCCATGGCTTTATTTCGCTTAGTTGCTTCCTCTTGAGTAGAACTGCATATTCACTCCAGAAATAAGCATCTTTTTAAAATGAGCCAAATTGAAGCAGAAAACATTGTTGGAGTGTCAGAATGCATAGTTAGAAGGCAAATAAGCGTTCCATGGCTTTATTTCGCTTAGTTGCTTACTCTTGAGTAGAACTGCATATTCACTCCAGAAATAAGCATCTTTTTAAAATGAGCCAAATTGAAGCAGAAAACATTGTTGGAGTGTCAGAATGCATAGATAGAAGGCAAATAAGCGTTCCATGGCTTTATTTCGCTTAGTTGCTTACTCTTGAGTAGAACTGCATATTCACTCAAGAAATGAGCACATTTGTCAAATGAGTCAAATTGAAGCAAAACACATTGTTGGAGTGTCAGAATGCATAGATAGAAGGCAAATAAGCGTTCCATGGCTTTATTTCGCTTAGTTGCTTACTCTTGAGTAGAACTGCATATTCACTCCAGGAATACGCACCTTTGTCAAATGAGTCAAATTGAAGCAAAACACATTGTTGGAGTGTCAGAATGCATAGATAGAAGGCAAATAAGCGTTCCATGGCTTTATTTCGCTTAGTTGCTTACTCTTGAGTAGAACTGCATATTCACTCCAGAAATAAGCATCTTTTTAAAATGAGCCAAATTGAAGCAGAAAACATTGTTGGAGTGTCAGAATGCATAGATAGAAGGCAAATAAGCGTTCCATGGCTTTATTTCGCTTAGTTGCTTACTCTTGAGTAGAACTGCATATTCACTCAAGAAATGAGCACATTTGTCAAATGAGTCAAATTGAAGCAAAACACATTGTTGGAGTGTCAGAATGCATAGATAGAAGGCAAATAAGCGTTCCATGGCTTTATTTCGCTTAGTTGCTTACTCTTGAGTAGAACTGCATATTCACTCCAGGAATACGCACCTTTGTCAAATGAGTCAAATTGAAGCAAAACACATTGTTGGAGTGTCAGAATGCATAGATAGAAGGCAAATAAGCGTTCCATGGCTTTATTTCGCTTAGTTGCTTACTCTTGAGTAGAACTGCATATTCACTCCAGGAATACGCACCTTTGTCAAATGAGTCAAATTGAAGCAAAACACATTGTTGGAGTGTCAGAATGCATAGATAGAAGGCAAATAAGCGTTCCATGGCTTTATTTCGCTTAGTTGCTTACTCTTGAGTAGAACTGCATATTCACTCAAGAAATGAGCACCTTTGTGAAATGACCCAAATTGAAGCAAAACACATTGTTGGAGTGTCAGAATGCATAGATAGAAGGCAAATAAGCGTTCCATGGCTTTATTTCGCTTAGTTGCTTACTCTTGAGTAGAACTGCATATTCACTCCAGGAATACGCACCTTTGTCAAATGAGTCAAATTGAAGCAAAACACATTGTTGGAGTGTCAGAATGCATAGATAGAAGGCAAATAAGCGTTCCATGGCTTTATTTCGCTTAGTTGCTTACTCTTGAGTAGAACTGCATATTCACTCCAGGAATACGCACCTTTGTCAAATGAGTCAAATTGAAGCAAAACACATTGTTGGAGTGTCAGAATGCATAGATAGAAGGCAAATAAGCGTTCCATGGCTTTATTTCGCTTAGTTGCTTACTCTTGAGTAGAACTGCATATTCACTCCAGGAATAAGCACATTTGTCAAATGAGTCAAATTGAAGCAAAACACATTGTTGGAGTGTCAGAATGCATAGATAGAAGGCAAATAAGCGTTCCATGGCTTTATTTCGCTTAGTTGCTTACTCTTGAGTAGAACTGCATATTCACTCCAGGAATAAGCACATTTGTCAAATGAGTCAAATTGAAGCAAAACACATTGTTGGAGTGTCAGAATGCATAGATAGAAGGCAAATAAGCGTTCCATGGCTTTATTTCGCTTAGTTGCTTACTCTTGAGTAGAACTGCATATTCACTCCAGGAATAAGCACCTTTGTCAAATGAGTCAAATTGAAGCAAAACACATTGTTGGAGTGTCAGAATGCATAGATAGAAGGCGAATAAGCGTTCCATGGCTTTATTTCGCTTAGTTGCTTACTCTTGAGTAGAACTGCATATTCACTCCAGGAATAAGTACCTTTGTCAAATGAGTCAAATTGAAGCAAAACACATTGTTGGAGTGTCAGAATGCATAGATAGAAGGCAAATAAGCGTTCCATGGCTTTATTTCGCTTAGTTGCTTACTCTTGAGTAGAACTGCATATTCACTCCAGGAATACGCACCTTTGTCAAATGAGTCAAATTGAAGCAAAACACATTGTTGGAGTGTCAGAATGCATAGATAGAAGGCAAATAAGCGTTCCATGGCTTTATTTCACTTAGTTGCTTCCTCTTGAGTAGAACTGCATATTCACTCCAGAAATAAGCATCTTTTTAAAATGAGCCAAATTGAAGCAGACAACATTGTTGGAGTGTCAGAATGCATAGTTAGAAGGCAAATAAGCGTTCCATGGCTTTATTTCGCTTAGTTGCTTACTCTTGAGTAGAACTGCATATTCACTCCAGGAATAAGCACCTTTGTCAAATGAGTCAAATTGAAGCAAAACACATTGTTGGAGTGTCAGAATGCATAGATAGAAGGCGAATAAGCGTTCCATGGCTTTATTTCGCTTCGTTGCTTACTCTTGAGTAGAACTGCATATTCACTCCAGGAATAAGTACCTTTGTCAAATGAGTCAAATTGAAGCAAAACACATTGTTGGAGTGTCAGAATGCATAGATAGAAGGCAAATAAGCGTTCCATGGCTTTATTTCGCTTAGTTGCTTACTCTTGAGTAGAACTGCATATTCACTCCAGAAATAAGCATCTTTTTAAAATGAGCCAAATTGAAGCAGAAAACATTGTTGGAGTGTCAGAATGCATAGTTAGAAGGCAAATAAGCGTTCCATGGCTTTATTTCGCTTAGTTGCTTACTCTTGAGTAGAACTGCATATTCACTCCAGAAATAAGCATCTTTTTAAAATGAGCCAAATTGAAGCAGACAACATTGTTGGAGTGTCAGAATGCATAGTTAGAAGGCAAATAAGCGTTCCATGGCTTTATTTCGCTTAGTTGCTTACTCTTGAGTAGAACTGCATATTCACTCCAGAAATAAGCATCTTTTTAAAATGAGCCAAATTGAAGCAGAAAACATTGTTGGAGTGTCAGAATGCATTGATAGAAGGCAAATAAGCGTTCCATGGCTTTATTTCGCTTAGTTGCTTACTCTTGAGAAGAACTGCATATTCACTCCAGGAATAAGCACATTTGTCAAATGAGTCAAATTGAAGCAAAACACATTGTTGGAGTGTCAGAATGCATAGATAGAAGGCAAATAAGCGTTCCATGGCTTTATTTCGCTTAGTTGCTTACTCTTGAGTAGAACTGCATATTCACTCCAGGAATACGCACCTTTGTCAAATGAGTCAAATTGAAGCAAAACACATTGTTGGAGTGTCAGAATGCATAGATAGAAGGCAACTAAGCGTTCCATGGCTTTATTTCGCTTAGTTGCTTACTCTTGAGTAGAACTGCATATTCACTCCAGGAATACGCACCTTTGTCAAATGAGTCAAATTGAAGCAAAACACATTGTTGGAGTGTCAGAATGCATAGATAGAAGGCAAATAAGCGTTCCATGGCTTTATTTCGCTTAGTTGCTTCCTCTTGAGTAGAACTGCATATTCACTCCAGAAATAAGCATCTTTTTAAAATGAGCCAAATTGAAGCAGAAAACATTGTTGGAGTGTCAGAATGCATAGTTAGAAGGCAAATAAGCGTTCCATGGCTTTATTTCGCTTAGTTGCTTACTCTTGAGTAGAACTGCATATTCACTCCAGAAATAAGCATCTTTTTAAAATGAGCCAAATTGAAGCAGAAAACATTGTTGGAGTGTCAGAATGCATAGATAGAAGGCAAATAAGCGTTCCATGGCTTTATTTCGCTTAGTTGCTTACTCTTGAGTAGAACTGCATATTCACTCAAGAAATGAGCACATTTGTCAAATGAGTCAAATTGAAGCAAAACACATTGTTGGAGTGTCAGAATGCATAGATAGAAGGCAAATAAGCGTTCCATGGCTTTATTTCGCTTAGTTGCTTACTCTTGAGTAGAACTGCATATTCACTCCAGGAATACGCACCTTTGTCAAATGAGTCAAATTGAAGCAAAACACATTGTTGGAGTGTCAGAATGCATAGATAGAAGGCAAATAAGCGTTCCATGGCTTTATTTCGCTTAGTTGCTTACTCTTGAGTAGAACTGCATATTCACTCCAGGAATACGCACCTTTGTCAAATGAGTCAAATTGAAGCAAAACACATTGTTGGAGTGTCAGAATGCATAGATAGAAGGCAAATAAGCGTTCCATGGCTTTATTTCGCTTAGTTGCTTACTCTTGAGTAGAACTGCATATTCACTCAAGAAATGAGCACCTTTGTGAAATGACCCAAATTGAAGCAAAACACATTGTTGGAGTGTCAGAATGCATAGATAGAAGGCAAATAAGCGTTCCATGGCTTTATTTCGCTTAGTTGCTTACTCTTGAGTAGAACTGCATATTCACTCCAGGAATACGCACCTTTGTCAAATGAGTCAAATTGAAGCAAAACACATTGTTGGAGTGTCAGAATGCATAGATAGAAGGCAAATAAGCGTTCCATGGCTTTATTTCGCTTAGTTGCTTCCTCTTGAGTAGAACTGCATATTCACTCCAGAAATAAGCATCTTTTTAAAATGAGCCAAATTGAAGCAGAAAACATTGTTGGAGTGTCAGAATGCATAGATAGAAGGCAAATAAGCGTTCCATGGCTTTATTTCACTTAGTTGCTTCCTCTTGAGTAGAACTGCATATTCACTCCAGAAATAAGCATCTTTTTAAAATGAGCCAAATTGAAGCAGAAAACATTGTTGGAGTGTCAGAATGCATAGATAGAAGGCAAATAAGCGTTCCATGGCTTTATTTCGCTTAGTTGCTTACTCTTGAGTAGAACTGCATATTCACTCCAGGAATAAGCACATTTGTCAAATGAGTCAAATTGAAGCAAAACACATTGTTGGAGTGTCAGAATGCATAGATAGAAGGCAAATAAGCGTTCCATGGCTTTATTTCGCTTAGTTGCTTACTCTTGAGTAGAACTGCATATTCACTCCAGGAATACGCACCTTTGTCAAATGAGTCAAATTGAAGCAAAACACATTGTTGGAGTGTCAGAATGCATAGATAGAAGGCAACTAAGCGTTCCATGGCTTTATTTCGCTTAGTTGCTTACTCTTGAGTAGAACTGCATATTCACTCCAGGAATACGCACCTTTGTCAAATGAGTCAAATTGAAGCAAAACACATTGTTGGAGTGTCAGAATGCATAGATAGAAGGCAAATAAGCGTTCCATGGCTTTATTTCGCTTAGTTGCTTACTCTTGAGTAGAACTGCATATTCACTCCAGAAATAAGCATCTTTTTAAAATGAGCCAAATTGAAGCAGAAAACATTGTTGGAGTGTCAGAATGCATAGATAGAAGGCAAATAAGCGTTCCATGGCTTTATTTCGCTTAGTTGCTTACTCTTGAGTAGAACTGCATATTCACTCAAGAAATGAGCACATTTGTCAAATGAGTCAAATTGAAGCAAAACACATTGTTGGAGTGTCAGAATGCATAGATAGAAGGCAAATAAGCGTTCCATGGCTTTATTTCGCTTAGTTGCTTACTCTTGAGTAGAACTGCATATTCACTCCAGGAATACGCACCTTTGTCAAATGAGTCAAATTGAAGCAAAACACATTGTTGGAGTGTCAGAATGCATAGATAGAAGGCAAATAAGCGTTCCATGGCTTTATTTCGCTTAGTTGCTTACTCTTGAGTAGAACTGCATATTCACTCAAGAAATGAGCATCTTTGTGAAATGACCCAAATTGAAGCAAAACACATTGTTGGAGTGTCAGAATGCATAGATAGAAGGCAAATAAGCGTTCCATGGCTTTATTTCGCTTAGTTGCTTACTCTTGAGTAGAACTGCATATTCACTCCAGGAATACGCACCTTTGTCAAATGAGTCAAATTGAAGCAAAACACATTGTTGGAGTGTCAGAATGCATAGATAGAAGGCAAATAAGCGTTCCATGGCTTTATTTCGCTTAGTTGCTTACTCTTGAGTAGAACTGCATATTCACTCCAGAAATAAGCATCTTTTTAAAATGAGCCAAATTGAAGCAGAAAACATTGTTGGAGTGTCAGAATGCATAGATAGAAGGCAAATAAGCGTTCCATGGCTTTATTTCGCTTAGTTGCTTACTCTTGAGTAGAACTGCATATTCACTCAAGAAATGAGCACATTTGTCAAATGAGTCAAATTGAAGCAAAACACATTGTTGGAGTGTCAGAATGCATAGATAGAAGGCAAATAAGCGTTCCATGGCTTTATTTCGCTTAGTTGCTTACTCTTGAGTAGAACTGCATATTCACTCCAGGAATAAGCACATTTGTCAAATGAGTCAAATTGAAGCAAAACACATTGTTGGAGTGTCAGAATGCATAGATAGAAGGCAAATAAGCGTTCCATGGCTTTATTTCGCTTAGTTGCTTACTCTTGTGTAGAACTGCATATTCACTCCAGGAATAAGCACCTTTGTCAAATGAGTCAAATTGAAGCAAAACACATTGTTGGAGTGTCAGAATGCATAGATAGAAGGCAAATAAGCCTTCCATGGCTTTATTTCGCTTAGTTGCTTACTCTTGAGTAGAACTGCATATTCACTCCAGGAATACGCACCTTTGTCAAATGAGTCAAATTGAAGCAAAACACATTGTTGGAGTGTCAGAATGCATAGATAGAAGGCAAATAAGCGTTCCATGGCTTTATTTCGCTTAGTTGCTTACTCTTGAGTAGAACTGCATATTCACTCCAGGAATACGCACCTTTGTCAAATGAGTCAAATTGAAGCAAAACACATTGTTGGAGTGTCAGAATGCATAGATAGAAGGCAAATAAGCGTTCCATGGCTTTATTTCGCTTAGTTGCTTCCTCTTGAGTAGAACTGCATATTCACTCCAGAAATAAGCATCTTTTTAAAATGAGCCAAATTGAAGCAGAAAACATTGTTGGAGTGTCAGAATGCATAGTTAGAAGGCAAATAAGCGTTCCATGGCTTTATTTCGCTTAGTTGCTTACTCTTGAGTAGAACTGCATATTCACTCCAGAAATAAGCATCTTTTTAAAATGAGCCAAATTGAAGCAGAAAACATTGTTGGAGTGTCAGAATGCATAGATAGAAGGCAAATAAGCGTTCCATGGCTTTATTTCGCTTAGTTGCTTACTCTTGAGTAGAACTGCATATTCACTCAAGAAATGAGCACATTTGTCAAATGAGTCAAATTGAAGCAAAACACATTGTTGGAGTGTCAGAATGCATAGATAGAAGGCAAATAAGCGTTCCATGGCTTTATTTCGCTTAGTTGCTTACTCTTGAGTAGAACTGCATATTCACTCCAGGAATACGCACCTTTGTCAAATGAGTCAAATTGAAGCAAAACACATTGTTGGAGTGTCAGAATGCATAGATAGAAGGCAAATAAGCGTTCCATGGCTTTATTTCGCTTAGTTGCTTACTCTTGAGTAGAACTGCATATTCACTCCAGGAATACGCACCTTTGTCAAATGAGTCAAATTGAAGCAAAACACATTGTTGGAGTGTCAGAATGCATAGATAGAAGGCAAATAAGCGTTCCATGGCTTTATTTCGCTTAGTTGCTTACTCTTGAGTAGAACTGCATATTCACTCCAGAAATAAGCATCTTTTTAAAATGAGCCAAATTGAAGCAGAAAACATTGTTGGAGTGTCAGAATGCATAGTTAGAAGGCAAATAAGCGTTCCATGGCTTTATTTCGCTTAGTTGCTTACTCTTGAGTAGAACTGCATATTCACTCCAGAAATAAGCATCTTTTTAAAATGAGCCAAATTGAAGCAGAAAACATTGTTGGAGTGTCAGAATGCATAGATAGAAGGCAAATAAGCGTTCCATGGCTTTATTTCGCTTAGTTGCTTACTCTTGAGTAGAACTGCATATTCACTCAAGAAATGAGCACATTTGTCAAATGAGTCAAATTGAAGCAAAACACATTGTTGGAGTGTCAGAATGCATAGATAGAAGGCAAATAAGCGTTCCATGGCTTTATTTCGCTTAGTTGCTTACTCTTGAGTAGAACTGCATATTCACTCCAGGAATACGCACCTTTGTCAAATGAGTCAAATTGAAGCAAAACACATTGTTGGAGTGTCAGAATGCATAGATAGAAGGCAAATAAGCGTTCCATGGCTTTATTTCGCTTAGTTGCTTACTCTTGAGTAGAACTGCATATTCACTCCAGGAATACGCACCTTTGTCAAATGAGTCAAATTGAAGCAAAACACATTGTTGGAGTGTCAGAATGCATAGATAGAAGGCAAATAAGCGTTCCATGGCTTTATTTCGCTTAGTTGCTTCCTCTTGAGTAGAACTGCATATTCACTCCAGAAATAAGCATCTTTTTAAAATGAGCCAAATTGAAGCAGAAAACATTGTTGGAGTGTCAGAATGCATAGTTAGAAGGCAAATAAGCGTTCCATGGCTTTATTTCGCTTAGTTGCTTACTCTTGAGTAGAACTGCATATTCACTCCAGAAATAAGCATCTTTTTAAAATGAGCCAAATTGAAGCAGAAAACATTGTTGGAGTGTCAGAATGCATAGATAGAAGGCAAATAAGCGTTCCATGGCTTTATTTCGCTTAGTTGCTTACTCTTGAGTAGAACTGCATATTCACTCAAGAAATGAGCACATTTGTCAAATGAGTCACATTGAAGCAAAACACATTGTTGGAGTGTCAGAATGCATAGATAGAAGGCAAATAAGCGTTCCATGGCTTTATTTCGCTTAGTTGCTTACTCTTGAGTAGAACTGCATATTCACTCCAGGAATA
Organism: Zootoca vivipara; assembly: GCF_965207765.1. Classification (NCBI taxonomy): domain Eukaryota; kingdom Metazoa; phylum Chordata; class Lepidosauria; order Squamata; family Lacertidae; genus Zootoca; species Zootoca vivipara. The sequence continues at coordinate 1,227,116 of NC_142590.1, forward strand.
CGCACCTTTGTCAAATGAGTCAAATTGAAGCAAAACACATTGTTGGAGTGTCAGAATGCATAGATAGAAGGCAAATAAGCGTTCCATGGCTTTATTTCGCTTAGTTGCTTACTCTTGAGTAGAACTGCATATTCACTCCAGGAATACGCACCTTTGTCAAATGAGTCAAATTGAAGCAAAACACATTGTTGGAGTGTCAGAATGCATAGATAGAAGGCAAATAAGCGTTCCATGGCTTTATTTCGCTTAGTTGCTTACTCTTGAGTAGAACTGCATATTCACTCCAGAAATAAGCATCTTTTTAAAATGAGCCAAATTGAAGCAGAAAACATTGTTGGAGTGTCAGAATGCATAGATAGAAGGCAAATAAGCGTTCCATGGCTTTATTTCGCTTAGTTGCTTACTCTTGAGTAGAACTGCATATTCACTCAAGAAATGAGCACATTTGTCAAATGAGTCAAATTGAATCAAAACACATTGTTGGAGTGTCAGAATGCATAGATAGAAGGCAAATAAGCGTTCCATGGCTTTATTTCGCTTAGTTGCTTACTCTTGAGTAGAACTGCATATTCACTCCAGGAATACGCACCTTTGTCAAATGAGTCAAATTGAAGCAAAACACATTGTTGGAGTGTCAGAATGCATAGATAGAAGGCAAATAAGCGTTCCATGGCTTTATTTCGCTTAGTTGCTTACTCTTGAGTAGAACTGCATATTCACTCCAGGAATACGCACCTTTGTCAAATGAGTCAAATTGAAGCAAAACACATTGTTGGAGTGTCAGAATGCATAGATAGAAGGCAAATAAGCGTTCCATGGCTTTATTTCGCTTAGTTGCTTACTCTTGAGTAGAACTGCATATTCACTCAAGAAATGAGCACCTTTGTGAAATGACCCAAATTGAAGCAAAACACATTGTTGGAGTGTCAGAATGCATAGATAGAAGGCAAATAAGCGTTCCATGGCTTTATTTCGCTTAGTTGCTTACTCTTGAGTAGAACTGCATATTCACTCCAGGAATACGCACCTTTGTCAAATGAGTCAAATTGAAGCAAAACACATTGTTGGAGTGTCAGAATGCATAGATAGAAGGCAAATAAGCGTTCCATGGCTTTATTTCGCTTAGTTGCTTACTCTTGAGTAGAACTGCATATTCACTCCAGGAATAAGCACCTTTGTCAAATGAGTCAAATTGAAGCAAAACACATTGTTGGAGTGTCAGAATGCATAGATAGAAGGCAAATAAGCGTTCCATGGCTTTATTTCGCTTAGTTGCTTACTCTTGAGTAGAACTGCATATTCACTCCAGGAATACGCACCTTTGTCAAATGAGTCAAATTGAAGCAAAACACATTGTTGGAGTGTCAGAATGCATAGATAGAAGGCAAATAAGCGTTCCATGGCTTTATTTCGCTTAGTTGCTTACTCTTGAGTAGAACTGCATATTCACTCCAGGAATAAGCACATTTGTCAAATGAGTCAAATTGAAGCAAAACACATTGTTGGAGTGTCAGAATGCATAGATAGAAGGCAAATAAGCGTTCCATGGCTTTATTTCGCTTAGTTGCTTACTCTTGAGTAGAACTGCATATTCACTCCAGGAATAAGCACCTTTGTCAAATGAGTCAAATTGAAGCAAAACACATTGTTGGAGTGTCAGAATGCATAGATAGAAGGCGAATAAGCGTTCCATGGCTTTATTTCGCTTAGTTGCTTACTCTTGAGTAGAACTGCATATTCACTCCAGGAATAAGTACCTTTGTCAAATGAGTCAAATTGAAGCAAAACACATTGTTGGAGTGTCAGAATGCATAGATAGAAGGCAAATAAGCGTTCCATGGCTTTATTTCGCTTAGTTGCTTACTCTTGAGTAGAACTGCATATTCACTCCAGGAATACGCACCTTTGTCAAATGAGTCAAATTGAAGCAAAACACATTGTTGGAGTGTCAGAATGCATAGATAGAAGGCAAATAAGCGTTCCATGGCTTTATTTCACTTAGTTGCTTCCTCTTGAGTAGAACTGCATATTCACTCCAGAAATAAGCATCTTTTTGAAATGAGCCAAATTGAAGCAGAAAACATTGTTGGAGTGTCAGAATGCATAGTTAGAAGGCAAATAAGCGTTCCATGGCTTTATTTCGCTTAGTTGCTTACTCTTGAGTAGAACTGCATATTCACTCCAGGAATACGCACCTTTGTCAAATGAGTCAAATTGAAGCAAAACACATTGTTGGAGTGTCAGAATGCATAGATAGAAGGCAAATAAGCGTTCCATGGCTTTATTTCGCTTAGTTGCTTACTCTTGAGTAGAACTGCATATTCACTCCAGGAATACGCACCTTTGTCAAATGAGTCAAATTGAAGCAAAACACATTGTTGGAGTGTCAGAATGCATAGATAGAAGGCAAATAAGCGTTCCATGGCTTTATTTCACTTAGTTGCTTCCTCTTGAGTAGAACTGCATATTCACTCCAGAAATAAGCATCTTTTTAAAATGAGCCAAATTGAAGCAGACAACATTGTTGGAGTGTCAGAATGCATAGTTAGAAGGCAAATAAGCGTTCCATGGCTTTATTTCGCTTAGTTGCTTACTCTTGAGTAGAACTGCATATTCACTCCAGGAATAAGCACCTTTGTCAAATGAGTCAAATTGAAGCAAAACACATTGTTGGAGTGTCAGAATGCATAGATAGAAGGCGAATAAGCGTTCCATGGCTTTATTTCGCTTAGTTGCTTACTCTTGAGTAGAACTGCATATTCACTCCAGGAATAAGTACCTTTGTCAAATGAGTCAAATTGAAGCAAAACACATTGTTGGAGTGTCAGAATGCATAGATAGAAGGCAAATAAGCGTTCCATGGCTTTATTTCGCTTAGTTGCTTACTCTTGAGTAGAACTGCATATTCACTCCAGAAATAAGCATCTTTTTAAAATGAGCCAAATTGAAGCAGAAAACATTGTTGGAGTGTCAGAATGCATAGTTAGAAGGCAAATAAGCGTTCCATGGCTTTATTTCGCTTAGTTGCTTACTCTTGAGTAGAACTGCATATTCACTCCAGAAATAAGCATCTTTTTAAAATGAGCCAAATTGAAGCAGACAACATTGTTGGAGTGTCAGAATGCATAGTTAGAAGGCAAATAAGCGTTCCATGGCTTTATTTCGCTTAGTTGCTTACTCTTGAGTAGAACTGCATATTCACTCCAGAAATAAGCATCTTTTTAAAATGAGCCAAATTGAAGCAGAAAACATTGTTGGAGTGTCAGAATGCATTGATAGAAGGCAAATAAGCGTTCCATGGCTTTATTTCGCTTAGTTGCTTACTCTTGAGTAGAACTGCATATTCACTCCAGGAATAAGCACATTTGTCAAATGAGTCAAATTGAAGCAAAACACATTGTTGGAGTGTCAGAATGCATAGATAGAAGGCAAATAAGCGTTCCATGGCTTTATTTCGCTTAGTTGCTTACTCTTGAGTAGAACTGCATATTCACTCCAGGAATACGCACCTTTGTCAAATGAGTCAAATTGAAGCAAAACACATTGTTGGAGTGTCAGAATGCATAGATAGAAGGCAACTAAGCGTTCCATGGCTTTATTTCGCTTAGTTGCTTACTCTTGAGTAGAACTGCATATTCACTCCAGGAATACGCACCTTTGTCAAATGAGTCAAATTGAAGCAAAACACATTGTTGGAGTGTCAGAATGCATAGATAGAAGGCAAATAAGCGTTCCATGGCTTTATTTCGCTTAGTTGCTTCCTCTTGAGTAGAACTGCATATTCACTCCAGAAATAAGCATCTTTTTAAAATGAGCCAAATTGAAGCAGAAAACATTGTTGGAGTGTCAGAATGCATAGTTAGAAGGCAAATAAGCGTTCCATGGCTTTATTTCGCTTAGTTGCTTACTCTTGAGTAGAACTGCATATTCACTCCAGAAATAAGCATCTTTTTAAAATGAGCCAAATTGAAGCAGAAAACATTGTTGGAGTGTCAGAATGCATAGATAGAAGGCAAATAAGCGTTCCATGGCTTTATTTCGCTTAGTTGCTTACTCTTGAGTAGAACTGCATATTCACTCAAGAAATGAGCACATTTGTCAAATGAGTCAAATTGAAGCAAAACACATTGTTGGAGTGTCAGAATGCATAGATAGAAGGCAAATAAGCGTTCCATGGCTTTATTTCGCTTAGTTGCTTACTCTTGAGTAGAACTGCATATTCACTCCAGGAATACGCACCTTTGTCAAATGAGTCAAATTGAAGCAAAACACATTGTTGGAGTGTCAGAATGCATAGATAGAAGGCAAATAAGCGTTCCATGGCTTTATTTCGCTTAGTTGCTTACTCTTGAGTAGAACTGCATATTCACTCCAGGAATACGCACCTTTGTCAAATGAGTCAAATTGAAGCAAAACACATTGTTGGAGTGTCAGAATGCATAGATAGAAGGCAAATAAGCGTTCCATGGCTTTATTTCGCTTAGTTGCTTACTCTTGAGTAGAACTGCATATTCACTCAAGAAATGAGCACCTTTGTGAAATGACCCAAATTGAAGCAAAACACATTGTTGGAGTGTCAGAATGCATAGATAGAAGGCAAATAAGCGTTCCATGGCTTTATTTCGCTTAGTTGCTTACTCTTGAGTAGAACTGCATATTCACTCCAGGAATACGCACCTTTGTCAAATGAGTCAAATTGAAGCAAAACACATTGTTGGAGTGTCAGAATGCATAGATAGAAGGCAAATAAGCGTTCCATGGCTTTATTTCGCTTAGTTGCTTCCTCTTGAGTAGAACTGCATATTCACTCCAGAAATAAGCATCTTTTTAAAATGAGCCAAATTGAAGCAGAAAACATTGTTGGAGTGTCAGAATGCATAGATAGAAGGCAAATAAGCGTTCCATGGCTTTATTTCACTTAGTTGCTTCCTCTTGAGTAGAACTGCATATTCACTCCAGAAATAAGCATCTTTTTAAAATGAGCCAAATTGAAGCAGAAAACATTGTTGGAGTGTCAGAATGCATTGATAGAAGGCAAATAAGCGTTCCATGGCTTTATTTCGCTTAGTTGCTTACTCTTGAGTAGAACTGCATATTCACTCCAGGAATAAGCACATTTGTCAAATGAGTCAAATTGAAGCAAAACACATTGTTGGAGTGTCAGAATGCATAGATAGAAGGCAAATAAGCGTTCCATGGCTTTATTTCGCTTAGTTGCTTACTCTTGAGTAGAACTGCATATTCACTCCAGGAATACGCACCTTTGTCAAATGAGTCAAATTGAAGCAAAACACATTGTTGGAGTGTCAGAATGCATAGATAGAAGGCAACTAAGCGTTCCATGGCTTTATTTCGCTTAGTTGCTTACTCTTGAGTAGAACTGCATATTCACTCCAGGAATACGCACCTTTGTCAAATGAGTCAAATTGAAGCAAAACACATTGTTGGAGTGTCAGAATGCATAGATAGAAGGCAAATAAGCGTTCCATGGCTTTATTTCGCTTAGTTGCTTCCTCTTGAGTAGAACTGCATATTCACTCCAGAAATAAGCATCTTTTTAAAATGAGCCAAATTGAAGCAGAAAACATTGTTGGAGTGTCAGAATGCATAGATAGAAGGCAAATAAGCGTTCCATGGCTTTATTTCACTTAGTTGCTTCCTCTTGAGTAGAACTGCATATTCACTCCAGAAATAAGCATCTTTTTAAAATGAGCCAAATTGAAGCAGAAAACATTGTTGGAGTGTCAGAATGCATTGATAGAAGGCAAATAAGCGTTCCATGGCTTTATTTCGCTTAGTTGCTTACTCTTGAGTAGAACTGCATATTCACTCCAGGAATAAGCACATTTGTCAAATGAGTCAAATTGAAGCAAAACACATTGTTGGAGTGTCAGAATGCATAGATAGAAGGCAAATAAGCGTTCCATGGCTTTATTTCGCTTAGTTGCTTACTCTTGAGTAGAACTGCATATTCACTCCAGGAATACGCACCTTTGTCAAATGAGTCAAATTGAAGCAAAACACATTGTTGGAGTGTCAGAATGCATAGATAGAAGGCAACTAAGCGTTCCATGGCTTTATTTCGCTTAGTTGCTTACTCTTGAGTAGAACTGCATATTCACTCCAGGAATACGCACCTTTGTCAAATGAGTCAAATTGAAGCAAAACACATTGTTGGAGTGTCAGAATGCATAGATAGAAGGCAAATAAGCGTTCCATGGCTTTATTTCGCTTAGTTGCTTCCTCTTGAGTAGAACTGCATATTCACTCCAGAAATAAGCATCTTTTTAAAATGAGCCAAATTGAAGCAGAAAACATTGTTGGAGTGTCAGAATGCATAGTTAGAAGGCAAATAAGCGTTCCATGGCTTTATTTCGCTTAGTTGCTTACTCTTGAGTAGAACTGCATATTCACTCCAGAAATAAGCATCTTTTTAAAATGAGCCAAATTGAAGCAGAAAACATTGTTGGAGTGTCAGAATGCATAGATAGAAGGCAAATAAGCGTTCCATGGCTTTATTTCGCTTAGTTGCTTACTCTTGAGTAGAACTGCATATTCACTCAAGAAATGAGCACATTTGTCAAATGAGTCAAATTGAAGCAAAACACATTGTTGGAGTGTCAGAATGCATAGATAGAAGGCAAATAAGCGTTCCATGGCTTTATTTCGCTTAGTTGCTTACTCTTGAGTAGAACTGCATATTCACTCCAGGAATACGCACCTTTGTCAAATGAGTCAAATTGAAGCAAAACACATTGTTGGAGTGTCAGAATGCATAGATAGAAGGCAAATAAGCGTTCCATGGCTTTATTTCGCTTAGTTGCTTACTCTTGAGTAGAACTGCATATTCACTCCAGGAATACGCACCTTTGTCAAATGAGTCAAATTGAAGCAAAACACATTGTTGGAGTGTCAGAATGCATAGATAGAAGGCAAATAAGCGTTCCATGGCTTTATTTCGCTTAGTTGCTTACTCTTGAGTAGAACTGCATATTCACTCAAGAAATGAGCACCTTTGTGAAATGACCCAAATTGAAGCAAAACACATTGTTGGAGTGTCAGAATGCATAGATAGAAGGCAAATAAGCGTTCCATGGCTTTATTTCGCTTAGTTGCTTACTCTTGAGTAGAACTGCATATTCACTCCAGGAATACGCACCTTTGTCAAATGAGTCAAATTGAAGCAAAACACATTGTTGGAGTGTCAGAATGCATAGATAGAAGGCAAATAAGCGTTCCATGGCTTTATTTCGCTTAGTTGCTTCCTCTTGAGTAGAACTGCATATTCACTCCAGAAATAAGCATCTTTTTAAAATGAGCCAAATTGAAGCAGAAAACATTGTTGGAGTGTCAGAATGCATAGTTAGAAGGCAAATAAGCGTTCCATGGCTTTATTTCGCTTAGTTGCTTACTCTTGAGTAGAACTGCATATTCACTCCAGAAATAAGCATCTTTTTAAAATGAGCCAAATTGAAGCAGAAAACATTGTTCGAGTGTCAGAATGCATAGATAGAAGGCAAATAAGCGTTCCATGGCTTTATTTCGCTTAGTTGCTTACTCTTGAGTAGAACTGCATATTCACTCAAGAAATGAGCACATTTGTCAAATGAGTCAAATTGAAGCAAAACACATTGTTGGAGTGTCAGAATGCATAGATAGAAGGCAAATAAGCGTTCCATGGCTTTATTTCGCTTAGTTGCTTACTCTTGAGTAGAACTGCATATTCACTCCAGGAATACGCACCTTTGTCAAATGAGTCAAATTGAAGCAAAACACATTGTTGGAGTGTCAGAATGCATAGATAGAAGGCAAATAAGCGTTCCATGGCTTTATTTCGCTTAGTTGCTTACTCTTGAGTAGAACTGCATATTCACTCCAGGAATACGCACCTTTGTCAAATGAGTCAAATTGAAGCAAAACACATTGTTGGAGTGTCAGAATGCATAGATAGAAGGCAAATAAGCGTTCCATGGCTTTATTTCGCTTAGTTGCTTACTCTTGAGTAGAACTGCATATTCACTCAAGAAATGAGCACCTTTGTGAAATGACCCACATTGAAGCAAAACACATTGTTGGAGTGTCAGAATGCATAGATAGAAGGCAAATAAGCGTTCCATGGCTTTATTTCGCTTAGTTGCTTACTCTTGAGTAGAACTGCATATTCACTCCAGGAATACGCACCTTTGTCAAATGAGTCAAATTGAAGCAAAACACATTGTTGGAGTGTCAGAATGCATAGTTAGAAGGCAAATAAGCGTTCCATGGCTTTATTTCGCTTAGTTGCTTACTCTTGAGTAGAACTGCATATTCACTCCAGGAATACGCACCTTTGTCAAATGAGTCAAATTGAAGCAAAACACATTGTTGGAGTGTCAGAATGCATAGATAGAAGGCAAATAAGCGTTCCATGGCTTTATTTCGCTTAGTTGCTTACTCTTGAGTAGAACTGCATATTCACTCCAGGAATACGCACCTTTGTCAAATGAGTCAAATTGAAGCAAAACACATTGTTGGAGTGTCAGAATGCATAGATAGAAGGCAAATAAGCGTTCCATGGCTTTATTTCACTTAGTTGCTTCCTCTTGAGTAGAACTGCATATTCACTCCAGAAATAAGCATCTTTTTAAAATGAGCCAAATTGAAGCAGACAACATTGTTGGAGTGTCAGAATGCATAGTTAGAAGGCAAATAAGCGTTCCATGGCTTTATTTCGCTTAGTTGCTTACTCTTGAGTAGAACTGCATATTCACTCCAGAAATAAGCATCTTTTTAAAATGAGCCAAATTGAAGCAGAAAACATTGTTGGAGTGTCAGAATGCATTGATAGAAGGCAAATAAGCGTTCCATGGCTTTATTTCGCTTAGTTGCTTACTCTTGAGTAGAACTGCATATTCACTCCAGGAATAAGCATATTTGTCAAATGAGTCAAATTGAAGCAAAACACATTGTTGGAGTGTCAGAATGCATAGATAGAAGGCAAATAAGCGTTCCATGGCTTTATTTCGCTTAGTTGCTTACTCTTGAGTAGAACTGCATATTCACTCCAGGAATACGCACCTTTGTCAAATGAGTCAAATTGAAGCAAAACACATTGTTGGAGTGTCAGAATGCATAGATAGAAGGCAACTAAGCGTTCCATGGCTTTATTTCGCTTAGTTGCTTACTCTTGAGTAGAACTGCATATTCACTCCAGGAATACGCACCTTTGTCAAATGAGTCAAATTGAAGCAAAACACATTGTTGGAGTGTCAGAATGCATAGATAGAAGGCAACTAAGCGTTCCATGGTTTTATTTCGCTTAGTTGCTTACTCTTGAGTAGAACTGCATATTCACTCCAGGAATACGCACCTTTGTCAAATGAGTCAAATTGAAGCAAAACACATTGTTGGAGTGTCAGAATGCATAGTTAGAAGGCAAATAAGCGTTCCATGGCTTTATTTCGCTTAGTTGCTTACTCTTGAGTAGAACTGCATATTCACTCCAGAAATAAGCATCTTTTTAAAATGAGCCAAATTGAAGCAGAAAACATTGTTGGAGTGTCAGAATGCATTGATAGAAGGCAAATAAGCGTTCCATGGCTTTATTTCGCTTAGTTGCTTACTCTTGAGTAGAACTGCATATTCACTCAAGAAATGAGCACCTTTGTGAAATGAGTCAAATTGAAGCAGAAAATATTGTTGGAGTGTCAGAATGCATAGATAGAAGGCAAATAAGCGTTCCATGGCTTGATTTCGCTTAGTTGCTTACTCTTGTGTAGAACTGCATATTCACTCCAGGAATAAGCACATTTGTCAAATGAGTCAAATTGAAGCAAAACACATTGTTGGAGTGTCAGAATGCATAGATAGAAGGCAAATAAGCGTTCCATGGCTTTATTTCGCTTAGTTGCTTACTCTTGAGTAGAACTGCATATTCACTCCAGGAATACGCACCTTTGTCAAATGAGTCAAATTGAAGCAAAACACATTGTTGGAGTGTCAGAATGCATAGATAGAAGGCAAATAAGCGTTCCATGGCTTTATTTCGCTTAGTTGCTTACTCTTGAGTAGAACTGCATATTCACTCCAGGAATAAGCACATTTGTCAAATGAGTCAAATTGAAGCAAAACACATTGTTGGAGTGTCAGAATGCATAGATAGAAGGCAAATAAGCGTTCCATGGCTTTATTTCGCTTAGTTGCTTACTCTTGAGTAGAACTGCATATTCACTCCAGGAATACGCACCTTTGTCAAATGAGTCAAATTGAAGCAAAACACATTGTTGGAGTGTCAGAATGCATAGATAGAAGGCAAATAAGCGTTCCATGGCTTTATTTCGCTTAGTTGCTTACTCTTGAGTAGAACTGCATATTCACTCCAGGAATACGCACCTTTGTCAAATGAGTCAAATTGAAGCAAAACACATTGTTGGAGTGTCAGAATGCATAGATAGAAGGCAAATAAGCGTTCCATGGCTTTATTTCGCTTAGTTGCTTACTCTTGAGTAGAACTGCATATTCACTCCAGGAATACGCACCTTTGTCAAATGAGTCAAATTGAAGCAAAACACATTGTTGGAGTGTCAGAATGCATAGATAGAAGGCAAATAAGCGTTCCATGGCTTTATTTCGCTTAGTTGCTTACTCTTGAGTAGAACTGCATATTCACTCCAGAAATAAGCATCTTTTTAAAATGAGCCAAATTGAAGCAGAAAACATTGTTGGAGTGTCAGAATGCATAGTTAGAAGGCAAATAAGCATTCCATGGCTTTATTTCGCTTAGTTGCTTACTCTTGAGTAGAACTGCATATTCACTCCAGAAATAAGCATCTTTTTAAAATGAGCCAAATTGAAGCAGAAAACATTGTTGGAGTGTCAGAATGCATTGATAGAAGGCAAATAAGCGTTCCATGGCTTTATTTCGCTTAGTTGCTTACTCTTGAGTAGAACTGCATATTCACTCAAGAAATGAGCACCTTTGTGAAATGAGTCAAATTGAAGCAGAAAATATTGTTGGAGTGTCAGAATGCATAGATAGAAGGCAAATAAGCGTTCCATGGCTTGATTTCGCTTAGTTGCTTACTCTTGTGTAGAACTGCATATTCACTCCAGGAATAAGCACATTTGTCAAATGAGTCAAATTGAAGCAAAACACATTGTTGGAGTGTCAGAATGCATAGATAGAAGGCAAATAAGCGTTCCATGGCTTTATTTCGCTTAGTTGCTTACTCTTGAGTAGAACTGCATATTCACTCCAGGAATACGCACCTTTGTCAAATGAGTCAAATTGAAGCAAAACACATTGTTGGAGTGTCAGAATGCATAGATAGAAGGCAAATAAGCGTTCCATGGCTTTATTTCGCTTAGTTGCTTACTCTTGAGTAGAACTGCATATTCACTCCAGGAATAAGCACATTTGTCAAATGAGTCAAATTGAAGCAAAACACATTGTTGGAGTGTCAGAATGCATAGATAGAAGGCAAATAAGCGTTCCATGGCTTTATTTCGCTTAGTTGCTTACTCTTGAGTAGAACTGCATATTCACTCCAGGAATACGCACCTTTGTCAAATGAGTCAAATTGAAGCAAAACACATTGTTGGAGTGTCAGAATGCAGAGATAGAAGGCAAATAAGCGTTCCATGGCTTTATTTCGCTTAGTTGCTTACTCTTGAGTAGAACTGCATATTCACTCCAGGAATACGCACCTTTGTCAAATGAGTCAAATTGAAGCAAAACACATTGTTGGAGTGTCAGAATGCATAGATAGAAGGCAAATAAGCGTTCCATGGCTTTATTTCGCTTAGTTGCTTACTCTTGAGTAGAACTGCATATTCACTCCAGGAATACGCACCTTTGTCAAATGAGTCAAATTGAAGCAAAACACATTGTTGGAGTGTCAGAATGCATAGATAGAAGGCAAATAAGCGTTCCATGGCTTTATTTCGCTTAGTTGCTTACTCTTGAGTAGAACTGCATATTCACTCCAGAAATAAGCATCTTTTTAAAATGAGCCAAATTGAAGCAGAAAACATTGTTGGAGTGTCAGAATGCATAGTTAGAAGGCAAATAAGCATTCCATGGCTTTATTTCGCTTAGTTGCTTACTCTTGAGTAGAACTGCATATTCACTCCAGAAATAAGCATCTTTTTAAAATGAGCCAAATTGAAGCAGAAAACATTGTTGGAGTGTCAGAATGCATAGATAGAAGGCAAATAAGCGTTCCATGGCTTTATTTCGCTTAGTTGCTTACTCTTGAGTAGAACTGCATATTCACTCAAGAAATGAGCACATTTGTCAAATGAGTCAAATTGAAGCAAAACACATTGTTGGAGTGTCAGAATGCATAGATAGAAGGCAAATAAGCGTTCCATGGCTTTATTTCGCTTAGTTGCTTACTCTTGAGTAGAACTGCATATTCACTCCAGGAATAAGCACATTTGTCAAATGAGTCAAATTGAAGCAAAACACATTGTTGGAGTGTCAGAATGCATAGATAGAAGGGAAATAAGCGTTCCATGGCTTTATTTCGCTTATTTGCTTACTCTTGAGTAGAACTGCATATTCATTCCAGGAATACGCACCTTTGTCAAATGAGTCAAATTGAAGCAAAACACATTGTTGGAGTGTCAGAATGCATAGATAGAAGGCAAATAAGCGTTCCATGGCTTTATTTTGCTTAGTTGCTTACTCTTGAGTAGAACTGCATATTCACTCAAGAAATGAGCACCTTTGTGAAATGACCCAAATTGAAGCAAAACACATTGTTGGAGTGTCAGAATGCATAGATAGAAGGCAAATAAGCATTCCATGGCTTTATTTCGCTTAGTTGCTTACTCTTGAGTAGAACTGCATATTCACTCCAGGAATACGCACCTTTGTCAAATGAGTCAAATTGAAGCAAAACACATTGTTGGAGTGTCAGAATGCATAGATAGAAGGCAAATAAGCGTTCCATGGCTTTATTTCGCTTAGTTGCTTACTCTTGAGTAGAACTGCATATTCACTCCAGAAATAAGCATCTTTTTAAAATGAGCCAAATTGAAGCAGAAAACATTGTTGGAGTGTCAGAATGCATTGATAGAAGGCAAATAAGCGTTCCATGGCTTTATTTCGCTTAGTTGCTTACTCTTGAGTAGAACTGCATATTCACTCAAGAAATGAGCACCTTTGTGAAATGAGTCAAATTGAAGCAGAAAATATTGTTGGAGTGTCAGAATGCATAGATAGAAGGCAAATAAGCGTTCCATGGCTTTATTTCGCTTAGTTGCTTACTCTTGAGTAGAACTGCATATTCACTCAAGAAATGAGCAACTTTGTCAAATGAGTCAAATTGAAGCAAAACACATTGTTGGAGTGTCAGAATGCATAGATAGAAGGCAAATAAGCGTTCCATGGCTTTATTTCACTTAGTTGCTTCCTCTTGAGTAGAACTGCATATTCACTCCAGAAATAAGCATCTTTTTAAAATGAGCCAAATTGAAGCAGAAATCATTGTTGGAGTGTCAGAATGCATAGTTAGAAGGCAAATAAGCGTTCCATGGCTTTATTTCGCTTAGTTGCTTACTCTTGAGTAGAACTGCATATTCACTCCAGGAATAAGTACCTTTGTCAAATGAGTCAAATTGAAGCAAAACACATTGTTGGAGTGTCAGAATGCATAGATAGAAGGCAAATAAGCGTTCCATGGCTTTATTTCGCTTAGTTGCTTACTCTTGAGTAGAACTGCATATTCACTCCAGGAATACGCACCTTTGTCAAATGAGTCAAATTGAAGCAAAACACATTGTTGGAGTGTCAGAATGCATAGATAGAAGGCAAATAAGCGTTCCATGGCTTTATTTCGCTTAGTTGCTTACTCTTGAGTAGAACTGCATATTCACTCCAGGAATAAGCACATTTGTCAAATGAGTCAAATTGAAGCAAAACACATTGTTGGAGTGTCAGAATGCATAGATAGAAGGGAAATAAGCGTTCCATGGCTTTATTTCGCTTATTTGCTTACTCTTGAGTAGAACTGCATATTCATTCCAGGAATACGCACCTTTGTCAAATGAGTCAAATTGAAGCAAAACACATTGTTGGAGTGTCAGAATGCATAGATAGAAGGCAAATAAGCGTTCCATGGCTTTATTTCGCTTAGTTGCTTACTCTTGAGTAGAACTGCATATTCACTCCAGGAATAAGCACATTTGTCAAATGAGTCAAATTGAAGCAAAACACATTGTTGGAGTGTCAGAATGCATAGATAGAAGGCAAATAAGCGTTCCATGGCTTTTTTTCGCTTAGTTGCTTACTCTTGAGTAGAACTGCATATTCACTCCAGAAATAAGCATCTTTTTAAAATGAGCCAAATTGAAGCAGAAAACATTGTTGGAGTGTCAGAATGCATTGATAGAAGGCAAATAAGCGTTCCATGGCTTTATTTCGCTTAGTTGCTTACTCTTGAGTAGAACTGCATATTCACTCAAGAAATGAGCACCTTTGTGAAATGAGTCAAATTGAAGCAGAAAATATTGTTGGAGTGTCAGAATGCATAGATAGAAGGCAAATAAGCGTTCCATGGCTTTATTTCGCTTAGTTGCTTACTCTTGAGTAGAACTGCATATTCACTCAAGAAATGAGCACATTTGTCAAATGAGTCAAATTGAAGCAAAACACATTGTTGGAGTGTCAGAATGCATAGATAGGAGGCAAATAAGCGTTCCATGGCTTTATTTCGCTTAGTTGCTTACTCTTGAGTAGAACTGCATATTCACTCCAGGAATAAGCAACTTTGTCAAATGAGTCAAATTGAAGCAAAACACATTGTTGGAGTGTCAGAATGCATAGATAGAAGGCGAATAAGCGTTCCATGGCTTTATTTCGCTTAGTTGCTTACTCTTGAGTAGAACTGCATATTCACTCCAGGAATAAGTACCTTTGTCAAATGAGTCAAATTGAAGCAAAACAAATTGTTGGAGTGTCAGAATGCATAGATAGAAGGCAAATAAGCGTTCCATGGCTTTATTTCGCTTAATTGCTTACTCTTGAGTAGAACTGCATATTCACTCCAGGAATACGCACCTTTGTCAAATGAGTCAAATTGAAGCAAAACACATTGTTGGAGTGTCAGAATGCATAGATAGAAGGCAAATAAGCGTTCCATGGCTTTATTTCACTTAGTTGCTTCCTCTTGAGTAGAACTGCATATTCACTCCAGAAATAAGCATCTTTTTAAAATGAGCCAAATTGAAGCAGAAATCATTGTTGGAGTGTCAGAATGCATAGTTAGAAGGCAAATAAGCGTTCCATGGCTTTATTTCGCTTAGTTGCTTACTCTTGAGTAGAACTGCATATTCACTCCAGGAATAAGTACCTTTGTCAAATGAGTCAAATTGAAGCAAAACACATTGTTGGAGTGTCAGAATGCATAGATAGAAGGCAAATAAGCGTTCCATGGCTTTATTTCGCTTAGTTGCTTACTCTTGAGTAGAACTGCATATTCACTCCAGGAATACGCACCTTTGTCAAATGAGTCAAATTGAAGCAAAACACATTGTTGGAGTGTCAGAATGCATAGATAGAAGGCAAATAAGCGTTCCATGGCTTTATTTCACTTAGTTGCTTCCTCTTGAGTAGAACTGCATATTCACTCCAGAAATAAGCATCTTTTTAAAATGAGCCAAATTGAAGCAGAAAACATTGTTGGAGTGTCAGAATGCATTGATAGAAGGCAAATAAGCGTTCCATGGCTTTATTTCGCTTAGTTGCTTACTCTTGAGTAGAACTGCATATTCACTCCAGGAATACGCACCTTTGTCAAATGAGTCAAATTGAAGCAAAACACATTGTTGGAGTGTCAGAATGCATAGATAGAAGGCAAATAAGCGTTCCATGGCTTTATTTCGCTTAGTTGCTTACTCTTGAGTAGAACGGCATATTCACTCCAGGAATAAGCACATTTGTCAAATGAGTCAAATTGAAGCAAAACACATTGTTGGAGTGTCAGAATGCATAGATAGAAGGCAAATAAGCGTTCCATGGCTTTATTTCGCTTAGTTGCTTACTCTTGAGTAGAACTGCATATTCACTCCAGGAATAAGCACATTTGTCAAATGAGTCAAATTGAAGCAAAACACATTGTTGGAGTGTCAGAATGCATAGATAGAAGGCAAATAAGCGTTCCATGGCTTTATTTCGCTTAGTTGCTTACTCTTGAGTAGAACTGCATATTCACTCCAGGAATAAGCACCTTTGTCAAATGAGTCAAATTGAAGCAAAACACATTGTTGGAGTGTCAGAATGCATAGATAGAAGGCGAATAAGCGTTCCATGGCTTTATTTCGCTTAGTTGCTTACTCTTGAGTAGAACTGCATATTCACTCCAGGAATAAGTACCTTTGTCAAATGAGTCAAATTGAAGCAAAACACATTGTTGGAGTGTCAGAATGCATAGATAGAAGGCAAATAAGCGTTCCATGGCTTTATTTCGCTTAGTTGCTTACTCTTGAGTAGAACTGCATATTCACTCCAGGAATACGCACCTTTGTCAAATGAGTCAAATTGAAGCAAAACACATTGTTGGAGTGTCAGAATGCATAGATAGAAGGCAAATAAGCGTTCCATGGCTTTATTTCACTTAGTTGCTTCCTCTTGAGTAGAACTGCACATTCACTCCAGAAATAAGCATCTTTTTAAAATGAGCCAAATTGAAGCAGAAAACATTGTTGGAGTGTCAGAATGCATAGTTAGAAGGCAAATAAGCGTTCCATGGCTTTATTTCGCTTAGTTGCTTACTCTTGAGTAGAACTGCATATTCACTCCAGGAATAAGTACCTTTGTCAAATGAGTCAAATTGAAGCAAAACACATTGTTGGAGTGTCAGAATGCATAGATAGAAGGCAAATAAGCGTTCCATGGCTTTATTTCGCTTAGTTGCTTACTCTTGAGTAGAACTGCATATTCACTCCAGGAATACGCACCTTTGTCAAATGAGTCAAATTGAAGCAAAACACATTGTTGGAGTGTCAGAATGCATAGATAGAAGGCAAATAAGCGTTCCATGGCTTTATTTCACTTAGTTGCTTCCTCTTGAGTAGAACTGCATATTCACTCCAGAAATAAGCATCTTTTTAAAATGAGCCAAATTGAAGCAGAAAACATTGTTGGAGTGTCAGAATGCATAGTTAGAAGGCAAATAAGCGTTCCATGGCTTTATTTCGCTTAGTTGCTTACTCTTGAGTAGAACTGCATATTCACTCCAGAAATAAGCATCTTTTTAAAATGAGCCAAAATGAAGCAGAAAACATTGTTGGAGTGTCAGAATGCATTGATAGAAGGCAAATAAGCGTTCCATGGCTTTATTTCGCTTAGTTGCTTACTCTTGAGTAGAACTGCATATTCACTCCAGGAATACGCACCTTTGTCAAATGAGTCAAATTGAAGCAAAACACATTGTTGGAGTGTCAGAATGCATAGATAGAAGGCAAATAAGCGTTCCATGGCTTTATTTCGCTTAGTTGCTTACTCTTGAGTAGAACTGCATATTCACTCCAGGAATAAGCACATTTGTCAAATGAGTCAAATTGAAGCAAAACACATTGTTGGAGTGTCAGAATGCATAGATAGAAGGCGAATAAGCGTTCCATGGCTTTATTTCGCTTAGTTGCTTACTCTTGAGTAGAACTGCATATTCACTCCAGGAATACGCACCTTTGTCAAATGAGTCAAATTGAAGCAAAACACATTGTTGGAGTGTCAGAATGCATAGATAGAAGGGAAATAAGCGTTCCATGGCTTTATTTCGCTTAGTGGCTTACTCTTGAGTAGAACTGCATATTCACTCCAGGAATACGCACCTTTGTCAAATGAGTCAAATTGAAGCAAAACACATTGTTGGAGTGTCAGAATGCATAGATAGAAGGCAAATAAGCGTTCCATGGCTTTATTTCGCTTAGTTGCTTACTCTTGAGTAGAACTGCATATTCACTCCAGAAATAAGCATCTTTTTAAAATGAGCCAAATTGAAGCAGAAAACATTGTTGGAGTGTCAGAATGCATAGTTAGAAGGCAAATAAGCGTTCCATGGCTTTATTTCGCTTAGTTGCTTACTCTTGAGTAGAACTGCATATTCACTCCAGAAATAAGCATCTTTTTAAAATGAGTCAAATTGAAGCAAAACACATTGTTGGAGTGTCAGAATGCATAGATAGAAGGCAAATAAGCGTTCCATGGCTTTATTTCGCTTAGTTGCTTACTCTTGAGTAGAACTGCATATTCACTCCAGGAATAAGCACCTTTGTCAAATGAGTCAAATTGAAGCAAAACACATTGTTGGAGTGTCAGAATGCATAGATAGAAGGCGAATAAGCGTTCCATGGCTTTATTTCGCTTCTTTGCTTACTCTTGAGTAGAACTGCATATTCACTCCAGGAATAAGTACCTTTGTCAAATGAGTCAAATTGAAGCAAAACACATTGTTGGAGTGTCAGAATGCATAGATAGAAGGCAAATAAGCGTTCCATGGCTTTATTTCACTTAGTTGCTTCCTCTTGAGTAGAACTGCACATTCACTCCAGAAATAAGCATCTTTTTAAAATGAGCCAAATTGAAGCAGAAAACATTGTTGGAGTGTCAGAATGCATAGTTAGAAGGCAAATAAGCGTTCCATGGCTTTATTTCGCTTAGTTGCTTACTCTTGAGTAGAACTGCATATTCACTCCAGGAATAAGTACCTTTGTCAAATGAGTCAAATTGAAGCAAAACACATTGTTGGAGTGTCAGAATGCATAGATAGAAGGCAAATAAGCGTTCCATGGCTTTATTTCGCTTAGTTGCTTACTCTTGAGTAGAACTGCATATTCACTCCAGGAATACGCACCTTTGTCAAATGAGTCAAATTGAAGCAAAACACATTGTTGGAGTGTCAGAATGCATAGATAGAAGGCAAATAAGCGTTCCATGGCTTTATTTCACTTAGTTGCTTCCTCTTGAGTAGAACTGCATATTCACTCCAGAAATAAGCATCTTTTTAAAATGAGCCAAATTGAAGCAGAAAACATTGTTGGAGTGTCAGAATGCATAGTTAGAAGGCAAATAAGCGTTCCATGGCTTTATTTCGCTTAGTTGCTTACTCTTGAGTAGAACTGCATATTCACTCCAGAAATAAGCATCTTTTTAAAATGAGCCAAAATGAAGCAGAAAACATTGTTGGAGTGTCAGAATGCATTGATAGAAGGCAAATAAGCGTTCCATGGCTTTATTTCGCTTAGTTGCTTACTCTTGAGTAGAACTGCATATTCACTCCAGGAATACGCACCTTTGTCAAATGAGTCAAATTGAAGCAAAACACATTGTTGGAGTGTCAGAATGCATAGATAGAAGGCAAATAAGCGTTCCATGGCTTTATTTCGCTTAGTTGCTTACTCTTGAGTAGAACTGCATATTCACTCCAGGAATAAGCACATTTGTCAAATGAGTCAAATTGAAGCAAAACACATTGTTGGAGTGTCAGAATGCATAGATAGAAGGCGAATAAGCGTTCCATGGCTTTATTTCGCTTAGTTGCTTACTCTTGAGTAGAACTGCATATTCACTCCAGGAATACGCACCTTTGTCAAATGAGTCAAATTGAAGCAAAACACATTGTTGGAGTGTCAGAATGCATAGATAGAAGGGAAATAAGCGTTCCATGGCTTTATTTCGCTTAGTGGCTTACTCTTGAGTAGAACTGCATATTCACTCCAGGAATACGCACCTTTGTCAAATGAGTCAAATTGAAGCAAAACACATTGTTGGAGTGTCAGAATGCATAGATAGAAGGCAAATAAGCGTTCCATGGCTTTATTTCGCTTAGTTGCTTACTCTTGAGTAGAACTGCATATTCACTCCAGAAATAAGCATCTTTTTAAAATGAGCCAAATTGAAGCAGAAAACATTGTTGGAGTGTCAGAATGCATAGTTAGAAGGCAAATAAGCGTTCCATGGCTTTATTTCGCTTAGTTGCTTACTCTTGAGTAGAACTGCATATTCACTCCAGAAATAAGCATCTTTTTAAAATGAGTCAAATTGAAGCAAAACACATTGTTGGAGTGTCAGAATGCATAGATAGAAGGCAAATAAGCGTTCCATGGCTTTATTTCGCTTAGTTGCTTACTCTTGAGTAGAACTGCATATTCACTCCAGGAATAAGCACCTTTGTCAAATGAGTCAAATTGAAGCAAAACACATTGTTGGAGTGTCAGAATGCATAGATAGAAGGCGAATAAGCGTTCCATGGCTTTATTTCGCTTCTTTGCTTACTCTTGAGTAGAACTGCATATTCACTCCAGGAATAAGTACCTTTGTCAAATGAGTCAAATTGAAGCAAAACACATTGTTGGAGTGTCAGAATGCATAGATAGAAGGCAAATAAGCGTTCCATGGCTTTATTTCGCTTAGTTGCTTACTCTTGTGTAGAACTGCATATTCACTCCAGGAATAAGCACATTTGTCAAATGAGTCAAATTGAAGCAAAACACATTGTTGGAGTGTCAGAATGCATAGATAGGAGGCAAATAAGCGTTCTATGGCTTTATTTCGCTTAGTTGCTTACTCTTGAGTAGAACTGCATATTCACTCCAGGAATACGCACCTTTGTCAAATGAGTCAGATTGAAGCAAAACACATTGTTGGAGTGTCAGAATGCATAGATAGAAGGCAAATAAGCGTTCCATGGCTTTATTTCACTTAGTTGCTTCCTCTTGAGTAGAACTGCATATTCACTCCAGAAATAAGCATCTTTTTAAAATGAGCCAAATTGAAGCAGAAAACATTGTTGGAGTGTCAGAATGCATAGTTAGAAGGCAAATAAGCGTTCCATGGCTTTATTTCGCTTAGTTGCTTACTCTTGAGTAGAACTGCATATTCACTCCAGAAATAAGCATCTTTTTAAAATGAGCCAAAATGAAGCAGAAAACATTGTTGGAGTGTCAGAATGCATTGATAGAAGGCAAATAAGCGTTCCATGGCTTTATTTCGCTTAGTTGCTTACTCTTGAGTAGAACTGCATATTCACTCCAGGAATACGCACCTTTGTCAAATGAGTCAAATTGAAGCAAAACACATTGTTGGAGTGTCAGAATGCATAGATAGAAGGCAAATAAGCGTTCCATGGCTTTATTTCGCTTAGTTGCTTACTCTTGAGTAGAACTGCATATTCACTCCAGGAATAAGCACATTTGTCAAATGAGTCAAATTGAAGCAAAACACATTGTTGGAGTGTCAGAATGCATAGATAGAAGGCAAATAAGCGTTCCATGGCTTTATTTCGCTTAGTTGCTTACTCTTGAGTAGAACTGCATATTCACTCCAGGAATACGCACCTTTGTCAAATGAGTCAAATTGAAGCAAAACACATTGTTGGAGTGTCAGAATGCATAGATAGAAGGCAAATAAGCGTTCCATGGCTTTATTTCGCTTAGTTGCTTACTCTTGAGTAGAACTGCATATTCACTCCAGGAATACGCACCTTTGTCAAATGAGTCAAATTGAAGCAAAACACATTGTTGGAGTGTCAGAATGCATAGATAGAAGGCAAATAAGCGTTCCATGGCTTTATTTCGCTTAGTTGCTTACTCTTGAGTAGAACTGCATATTCACTCCAGAAATAAGCATCTTTTTAAAATGAGCCAAATTGAAGCAGAAAACATTGTTGGAGTGTCAGAATGCATAGTTAGAAGGCAAATAAGCGTTCCATGGCTTTATTTCGCTTAGTTGCTTACTCTTGAGTAGAACTGCATATTCACTCCAGAAATAAGCATCTTTTTAAAATGAGCCAAATTGAAGCAGAAAACATTGTTGGAGTGTCAGAATGCATTGATAGAAGGCAAATAAGCGTTCCATGGCTTTATTTCGCTTAGTTGCTTACTCTTGAGTAGAACTGCATATTCACTCAAGAAATGAGCACCTTTGTGAAATGAGTCAAATTGAAGCAGAAAATATTGTTGGAGTGTCAGAATGCATAGATAGAAGGCAAATAAGCGTTCCATGGCTTTATTTCGCTTAGTTGCTTACTCTTGTGTAGAACTGCATATTCACTCCAGGAATAAGCACATTTGTCAAATGAGTCAAATTGAAGCAAAACACATTGTTGGAGTGTCAGAATGCATAGATAGGAGGCAAATAAGCGTTCCATGGCTTTATTTCGCTTAGTTGCTTACTCTTGAGTAGAACTGCATATTCACTCCAGGAATACGCACCTTTGTCAAATGAGTCAAATTGAAGCAAAACACATTGTTGGAGTGTCAGAATGCATAGACAGAAGGCAAATAAGCGTTCCATGGCTTTATTTCGCTTAGTTGCTTACTCTTGAGTAGAACTGCATATTCACTCCAGGAATAAGCACATTTGTCAAATGAGTCAAATTGAAGCAAAACACATTGTTGGAGTGTCAGAATGCATAGATAGAAGGCAAATAAGCGTTCCATGGCTTTATTTCGCTTAGTTGCTTACTCTTGAGTAGAACTGCATATTCACTCCAGGAATAAGCACATTTGTCAAATGAGTCAAATTGAAGCAAAACACATTGTTGGAGTGTCAGAATGCATAGATAGAAGGCAAATAAGCGTTCCATGGCTTTATTTCGCTTAGTTGCTTACTCTTGAGTAGAACTGCATATTCACTCCAGAAATAAGCATCTTTTTAAAATGAGCCAAATTGAAGCAGAAAACATTGTTGGAGTGTCAGAATGCATAGTTAGAAGGCAAATAAGCGTTCCATGGCTTTATTTCGCTTAGTTGCTTACTCTTGAGTAGAACTGCATATTCACTCCAGAAATAAGCATCTTTTTAAAATGAGCCAAATTGAAGCAGAAAACATTGTTGGAGTGTCAGAATGCATAGATAGAAGGCAAATAAGCGTTCCATGGCTTTATTTCGCTTAGTTGCTTACTCTTGAGTAGAACTGCATATTCACTCCAGGAATACGCACCTTTGTCAAATGAGTCAAATTGAAGCAAAACACATTGTTGGAGTGTCAGAATGCATAGATAGAAGGCAAATAAGCGTTCCATGGCTTTATTTCGCTTAGTTGCTTACTCTTGAGTAGAACTGCATATTCACTCCAGAAATAAGCATCTTTTTAAAATGAGCCAAATTGAAGCAGAAAACATTGTTGGAGTGTCAGAATGCATAGTTAGAAGGCAAATAAGCGTTCCATGGCTTTTTTTCGCTTAGTTGCTTACTCTTGAGTAGAAGAGTAGAACTGCATATTCACTCCAGAAATAAGCATCTTTTTAAAATGAGCCAAATTGAAGCAGAAAACATTGTTGGAGTGTCAGAATGCATAGATAGAAGGCAAATAAGCGTTCCATGGCTTTATTTCGCTTAGTTGCTTACTCTTGAGTAGAACTGCATATTCACTCAAGAAATGAGCACATTTGTCAAATGAGTCAAATTGAAGCAAAACACATTGTTGGAGTGTCAGAATGCATAGATAGAAGGCAAATAAGCGTTCCATGGCTTTATTTCGCTTAGTTGCTTACTCTTGAGTAGAACTGCATATTCACTCCAGGAATACGCACCTTTGTCAAATGAGTCAAATTGAAGCAAAACACATTGTTGGAGTGTCAGAATGCATAGATAGAAGGCAAATAAGCGTTCCATGGCTTTATTTCGCTTAGTTGCTTACTCTTGAGTAGAACTGCATATTCACTCCAGGAATAAGCACATTTGTCAAATGAGTCAAATTGAAGTAAAACACATTGTTGGAGTGTCAGAATGCATAGATAGAAGGCGAATAAGCGTTCCATGGCTTTATTTCGCTTAGTTGCTTACTCTTGAGTAGAACTGCATATTCACTCCAGGAATACGCACCTTTGTCAAATGAGTCAAATTGAAGCAAAACACATTGTTGGAGTGTCAGAATGCATAGATAGAAGGCAAATAAGCGTTCCATGGCTTTATTTCGCTTAGTTGCTTACTCTTGAGTAGAACTGCATATTCACTCCAGGAATACGCACCTTTGTCAAATGAGTCAAATTGAAGCAAAACACATTGTTGGAGTGTCAGAATGCATAGATAGAAGGCAAATAAGCGTTCCATGGCTTTATTTCGCTTAGTTGCTTACTCTTGAGTAGAACTGCATATTCACTCCAGAAATAAGCATCTTTTTAAAATGAGCCAAATTGAAGCAGAAAACATTGTTGGAGTGTCAGAATGCATAGTTAGAAGGCAAATAAGCGTTCCATGGCTTTATTTCGCTTAGTTGCTTACTCTTGAGTAGAACTGCATATTCACTCCAGAAATAAGCATCTTTTTAAAATGAGCCAAATTGAAGCAGAAAACATTGTTGGAGTGTCAGAATGCATAGATAGAAGGCAAATAAGCGTTCCATGGCTTTATTTCGCTTAGTTGCTTACTCTTGTGTAGAACTGCATATTCACTCCAGGAATAAGCACATTTGTCAAATGAGTCAAATTGAAGCAAAACACATTGTTGGAGTGTCAGAATGCATAGATAGAAGGCAAATAAGCGTTCCATGGCTTTATTTCGCTTAGTTGCTTACTCTTGAGTAGAACTGCATATTCACTCCAGGAATAAGCACATTTGTCAAATGAGTCAAATTGAAGCAAAACACATTGTTGGAGTGTCAGAATGCATAGATAGAAGGCAAATAAGCGTTCCATGGCTTTATTTCGCTTAGTTGCTTACTCTTGAGTAGAACTGCATATTCACTCCAGGAATACGCACCTTTGTCAAATGAGTCAAATTGAAGCAAAACACATTGTTGGAGTGTCAGAATGCATAGATAGAAGGCAAATAAGCGTTCCATGGCTTTATTTCGCTTAGTTGCTTACTCTTGAGTAGAACTGCATATTCACTCCAGAAATAAGCATCTTTTTAAAATGAGCCAAATTGAAGCAGAAAACATTGTTGGAGTGTCAGAATGCATAGTTAGAAGGCAAATAAGCGTTCCATGGCTTTATTTCGCTTAGTTGCTTACTCTTGAGTAGAACTGCATATTCACTCCAGAAATAAGCATCTTTTTAAAATGAGCCAAATTGAAGCAGAAAACATTGTTGGAGTGTCAGAATGCATAGATAGAAGGCAAATAAGCGTTCCATGGCTTTATTTCGCTTAGTTGCTTACTCTTGAGTAGAACTGCATATTCACTCCAGGAATACGCACCTTTGTCAAATGAGTCAAATTGAAGCAAAACACATTGTTGGAGTGTCAGAATGCATAGATAGAAGGCAAATAAGCGTTCCATGGCTTTATTTCGCTTAGTTGCTTACTCTTGTGTAGAACTGCATATTCACTCCAGGAATAAGCACATTTGTCAAATGAGTCAAATTGAAGCAAAACACATTGTTGGAGTGTCAGAATGCATAGATAGAAGGCAAATAAGCGTTCCATGGCTTTATTTCGCTTAGTTGCTTACTCTTGAGTAGAACTGCATATTCACTCCAGGAATAAGCACATTTGTAAATGAGTCAAATTGAAGCAAAACACATTGTTGGAGTGTCAGAATGCATAGATAGAAGGCAAATAAGCGTTCCATGGCTTTATTTCGCTTAGTTGCTTACTCTTGAGTAGAACTGCATATTCACTCCAGGAATACGCACCTTTGTCAAATGAGTCAAATTGAAGCAAAACACATTGTTGGAGTGTCAGAATGCATAGATAGAAGGCAAATAAGCGTTCCATGGCTTTATTTCGCTTAGTTGCTTACTCTTGAGTAGAACTGCATATTCACTCCAGAAATAAGCATCTTTTTAAAATGAGCCAAATTGAAGCAGAAAACATTGTTGGAGTGTCAGAATGCATAGATAGAAGGCAAATAAGCGTTCCATGGCTTTATTTCGCTTAGTTGCTTACTCTTGAGTAGAACTGCATATTCACTCCAGGAATACGCACCTTTGTCAAATGAGTCAAATTGAAGCAAAACACATTGTTGGAGTGTCAGAATGCATAGATAGAAGGCAAATAAGCGTTCCATGGCTTTATTTCGCTTAGTTGCTTACTCTTGAGTAGAACTGCATATTCACTCCAGAAATAAGCATCTTTTTAAAATGAGCCAAATTGAAGCAGAAAACATTGTTGGAGTGTCAGAATGCATAGATAGAAGGCAAATAAGCGTTCCATGGCTTTATTTCGCTTAGTTGCTTACTCTTGAGTAGAACTGCATATTCACTCCAGGAATACGCACCTTTGTCAAATGAGTCAAATTGAAGCAAAACACATTGTTGGAGTGTCAGAATGCATAGATAGAAGGCAAATAAGCGTTCCATGGCTTTATTTCGCTTAGTTGCTTACTCTTGAGTAGAACTGCATATTCACTCCAGAAATAAGCATCTTTTTAAAATGAGCCAAATTGAAGCAGAAAACATTGTTGGAGTGTCAGAATGCATAGTTAGAAGGCAAATAAGCGTTCCATGGCTTTATTTCGCTTAGTTGCTTACTCTTGAGTAGAACTGCATATTCACTCCAGAAATAAGCATATTTTTAAAATGAGCCAAATTGAAGCAGAAAACATTGTTGGAGTGTCAGAATGCATAGATAGAAGGCAAATAAGCGTTCCATGGCTTTATTTCGCTTAGTTGCTTACTCTTGAGTAGAACTGCATATTCACTCAAGAAATGAGCACATTTGTCAAATGAGTCAAATTGAAGCAAAACACATTGTTGGAGTGTCAGAATGCATAGATAGAAGGCAAATAAGCGTTCCATGGCTTTATTTCGCTTAGTTGCTTACTCTTGAGTAGAACTGCATATTCACTCAAGAAATGAGCACCTTTGTGAAATGACCCAAATTGAAGCAAAACACATTGTTGGAGTGTCAGAATGCATAGATAGAAGGCAAATAAGCGTTCCATGGCTTTATTTCGCTTAGTTGCTTACTCTTGAGTAGAACTGCATATTCACTCCAGGAATACGCACCTTTGTCAAATGAGTCAAATTGAAGCAAAACACATTGTTGGAGTGTCAGAATGCATAGATAGAAGGCAAATAAGCGTTCCATGGCTTTATTTCGCTTAGTTGCTTACTCTTGAGTAGAACTGCATATTCACTCCAGGAATACGCACCTTTGTCAAATGAGTCAAATTGAAGCAAAACACATTGTTGGAGTGTCAGAATGCATAGATAGAAGGCAAATAAGCGTTCCATGGCTTTATTTCGCTTAGTTGCTTACTCTTGAGTAGAACTGCATATTCACTCCAGGAATACGCACCTTTGTCAAATGAGTCAAATTGAAGCAAAACACATTGTTGGAGTGTCAGAATGCATAGATAGAAGGCAAATAAGCGTTCCATGGCTTTATTTCGCTTAGTTGCTTACTCTTGAGTAGAACTGCATATTCACTCCAGGAATACGCACCTTTGTCAAATGAGTCAAATTGAAGCAAAACACATTGTTGGAGTGTCAGAATGCATAGATAGAAGGCAAATAAGCGTTCCATGGCTTTATTTCGCTTAGTTGCTTACTCTTGAGTAGAACTGCATATTCACTCCAGGAATACGCACCTTTGTCAAATGAGTCAAATTGAAGCAAAACACATTGTTGGAGTGTCAGAATGCATAGATAGAAGGCAAATAAGCGTTCCATGGCTTTATTTCGCTTAGTTGCTTACTCTTGAGTAGAACTGCATATTCACTCCAGGAATACGCACCTTTGTCAAATGAGTCAAATTGAAGCAAAACACATTGTTGGAGTGTCAGAATGCATAGATAGAAGGCAAATAAGCGTTCCATGGCTTTATTTCGCTTAGTTGCTTACTCTTGAGTAGAACTGCATATTCACTCCAGGAATAAGCACATTTGTCAAATGAGTCAAATTGAAGCAAAACACATTGTTGGAGTGTCAGAATGCATAGATAGAAGGCAAATAAGCGTTCCATGGCTTTATTTCGCTTAGTTGCTTACTCTTGAGTAGAACTGCATATTCAGTCCAGGAATAAGCACATTTGTCAAATGAGTCAAATTGAAGCAAAACACATTGTTGGAGTGTCAGAATGCATAGATAGAAGGCAAATAAGCGTTCCATGGCTTTATTTCGCTTAGTTGCTTACTCTTGAGTAGAACTGCATATTCACTCCAGGATTAA
This sequence comes from Zootoca vivipara, assembly GCF_965207765.1. Lineage (NCBI taxonomy): Eukaryota > Metazoa > Chordata > Lepidosauria > Squamata > Lacertidae > Zootoca > Zootoca vivipara. The sequence continues at coordinate 1,255,156 of NC_142590.1, forward strand.
GCACCTTTGTCAAATGAGTCAAATTGAAGCAAAACACATTGTTGGAGTGTCAGAATGCATAGATAGAAGGCGAATAAGCGTTCCATGGCTTTATTTCGCTTAGTTGCTTACTCTTGAGTAGAACTGCATATTCACTCCAGGAATAAGTACCTTTGTCAAATGAGTCAAATTGAAGCAAAACACATTGTTGGAGTGTCAGAATGCATAGATAGAAGGCAAATAAGCGTTCCATGGCTTTATTTCGCTTAGTTGCTTACTCTTGAGTAGAACTGCATATTCACTCCAGGAATACGCACCTTTGTCAAATGAGTCAAATTGAAGCAAAACACATTGTTGGAGTGTCAGAATGCATAGATAGAAGGCAAATAAGCGTTCCATGGCTTTATTTCACTTAGTTGCTTCCTCTTGAGTAGAACTGCATATTCACTCCAGAAATAAGCATCTTTTTAAAATGAGCCAAATTGAAGCAGAAAACATTGTTGGAGTGTCAGAATGCATAGTTAGAAGGCAAATAAGCGTTCCATGGCTTTATTTCGCTTAGTTGCTTACTCTTGAGTAGAACTGCATATTCACTCCAGGAATAAGTACCTTTGTCAAATGAGTCAAATTGAAGCAAAACACATTGTTGGAGTGTCAGAATGCATAGATAGAAGGCAAATAAGCGTTCCATGGCTTTATTTCGCTTAGTTGCTTACTCTTGAGTAGAACTGCATATTCACTCCAGGAATACGCACCTTTGTCAAATGAGTCAAATTGAAGCAAAACACATTGTTGGAGTGTCAGAATGCATAGATAGAAGGCAAATAAGCGTTCCATGGCTTCATTTCACTTAGTTGCTTCCTCTTGAGTAGAACTGCATATTCACTCCAGAAATAAGCATCTTTTTAAAATGAGCCAAATTGAAGCAGAAAACATTGTTGGAGTGTCAGAATGCATAGTTAGAAGGCAAATAAGCGTTCCATGGCTTTATTTCGCTTAGTTGCTTACTCTTGAGTAGAACTGCATATTCACTCCAGAAATAAGCATCTTTTTAAAATGAGCCAAATTGAAGCAGAAAACATTGTTGGAGTGTCAGAATGCATTGATAGAAGGCAAATAAGCGTTCCATGGCTTTATTTCGCTTAGTTGCTTACTCTTGAGTAGAACTGCATATTCACTCCAGGAATAAGTACCTTTGTCAAATGAGTCAAATTGAAGCAAAACACATTGTTGGAGTGTCAGAATGCATAGATAGAAGGCAAATAAGCGTTCCATGGCTTTATTTCGCTTAGTTGCTTACTCTTGAGTAGAACTGCATATTCACTCCAGGAATACGCACCTTTGTCAAATGAGTCAAATTGAAGCAAAACACATTGTTGGAGTGTCAGAATGCATAGATAGAAGGCAAATAAGCGTTCCATGGCTTTATTTCACTTAGTTGCTTCCTCTTGAGTAGAACTGCATATTCACTCCAGAAATAAGCATCTTTTTAAAATGAGCCAAATTGAAGCAGAAAACATTGTTGGAGTGTCAGAATGCATAGTTAGAAGGCAAATAAGCGTTCCATGGCTTTATTTCGCTTAGTTGCTTACTCTTGAGTAGAACTGCATATTCACTCCAGGAATAAGTACCTTTGTCAAATGAGTCAAATTGAAGCAAAACACATTGTTGGAGTGTCAGAATGCATAGATAGAAGGCAAATAAGCGTTCCATGGCTTTATTTCGCTTAGTTGCTTACTCTTGAGTAGAACTGCATATTCACTCCAGGAATACGCACCTTTGTCAAATGAGTCAAATTGAAGCAAAACACATTGTTGGAGTGTCAGAATGCATAGATAGAAGGCAAATAAGCGTTCCATGGCTTCATTTCACTTAGTTGCTTCCTCTTGAGTAGAACTGCATATTCACTCCAGAAATAAGCATCTTTTTAAAATGAGCCAAATTGAAGCAGAAAACATTGTTGGAGTGTCAGAATGCATAGTTAGAAGGCAAATAAGCGTTCCATGGCTTTATTTCGCTTAGTTGCTTACTCTTGAGTAGAACTGCATATTCACTCCAGAAATAAGCATCTTTTTAAAATGAGCCAAATTGAAGCAGAAAACATTGTTGGAGTGTCAGAATGCATTGATAGAAGGCAAATAAGCGTTCCATGGCTTTATTTCGCTTAGTTGCTTACTCTTGAGTAGAACTGCATATTCACTCAAGAAATGAGCACCTTTGTGAAATGAGTCAAATTGAAGCAGAAAATATTGTTGGAGTGTCAGAATGCATAGATAGAAGGCAAATAAGCGTTCCATGGCTTTATTTCGCTTAGTTGCTTACTCTTGTGTAGAACTGCATATTCACTCCAGGAATAAGCACATTTGTCAAATGAGTCAAATTGAAGCAAAACACATTGTTGGAGTGTCAGAATGCATAGATAGAAGGCAAATAAGCGTTCCATGGCTTTATTTCGCTTAGTTGCTTACTCTTGAGTAGAACTGCATATTCACTCCAGGAATACGCACCTTTGTCAAATGAGTCAAATTGAAGCAAAACACATTGTTGGAGTGTCAGAATGCATAGATAGAAGGCAAATAAGCGTTCCATGGCTTTATTTCGCTTAGTTGCTTACTCTTGAGTAGAACTGCATATTCACTCCAGGAATAAGCACATTTGTCAAATGAGTCAAATTGAAGCAAAACACATTGTTGGAGTGTCAGAATGCATAGATAGAAGGCAAATAAGCGTTCCATGGCTTTATTTCGCTTAGTTGCTTACTCTTGAGTAGAACTGCATATTCACTCCAGGAATACGCACCTTTGTCAAATGAGTCAAATTGAAGCAAAACACATTGTTGGAGTGTCAGAATGCATAGATAGAAGGCAAATAAGCGTTCCATGGCTTTATTTCGCTTAGTTGCTTACTCTTGAGTAGAACTGCATATTCACTCCAGGAATAAGCACATTTGTCAAATGAGTCAAATTGAAGCAAAACACATTGTTGGAGTGTCAGAATGCATAGATAGAAGGCAAATAAGCGTTCCATGGCTTTATTTCGCTTAGTTGCTTACTCTTGAGTAGAACTGCATATTCACTCCAGGAATACGCACCTTTGTCAAATGAGTCAAATTGAAGCAAAACACATTGTTGGAGTGTCAGAATGCATAGATAGAAGGCAAATAAGCGTTCCATGGCTTTATTTCGCTTAGTTGCTTACTCTTGAGTAGAACTGCATATTCACTCCAGAAATAAGCATCTTTTTAAAATGAGCCAAATTGAATCAGAAAACATTGTTGGAGTGTCAGAATGCATAGATAGAAGGCAAATAAGCGTTCCATGGCTTTATTTCGCTTAGTTGCTTACTCTTGAGTAGAACTGCATATTCACTCCAGGAATAAGCACATTTGTCAAATGAGTCAAATTGAAGCAAAACACATTGTTGGAGTGTCAGAATGCATAGATAGAAGGCAAATAAGCGTTCCATGGCTTTATTTCACTTAGTTGCTTCCTCTTGAGTAGAACTGCATATTCACTCCAGAAATAAGCATCTTTTTAAAATGAGCCAAATTGAAGCAGAAAACATTGTTGGAGTGTCAGAATGCATAGTTAGAAGGCAAATAAGCGTTCCATGGCTTTATTTCGCTTAGTTGCTTACTCTTGAGTAGAACTGCATATTCACTCCAGAAATAAGCATCTTTTTAAAATGAGCCAAATTGAAGCAGAAAACATTGTTGGAGTGTCAGACTGCATTGATAGAAGGCAAATAAGCGTTCCATGGCTTTATTTCGCTTAGTTGCTTACTCTTGAGTAGAACTGCATATTCACTCAAGAAATGAGCACCTTTGTGAAATGAGTCAAATTGAAGCAGAAAATATTGTTGGAGTGTCAGAATGCATAGATAGAAGGCAAATAAGCGTTCCATGGCTTTATTTCGCTTAGTTGCTTACTCTTGTGTAGAACTGCATATTCACTCCAGGAATAAGCACATTTGTCAAATGAGTCAAATTGAAGCAAAACACATTGTTGGAGTGTCAGAATGCATAGATAGAAGGCAAATAAGCGTTCCATGGCTTTATTTCGCTTAGTTGCTTACTCTTGAGTAGAACTGCATATTCACTCCAGGAATACGCACCTTTGTCAAATGAGTCAAATTGAAGCAAAACACATTGTTGGAGTGTCAGAATGCATAGATAGAAGGCAAATAAGCGTTCCATGGCTTTATTTCGCTTAGTTGCTTACTCTTGAGTAGAACTGCATATTCACTCCAGGAATAAGCACATTTGTCAAATGAGTCAAATTGAAGCAAAACACATTGTTGGAGTGTCAGAATGCATAGATAGAAGGCAAATAAGCGTTCCATGGCTTTATTTCGCTTAGTTGCTTACTCTTGAGTAGAACTGCATATTCACTCCAGGAATACGCACCTTTGTCAAATGAGTCAAATTGAAGCAAAACACATTGTTGGAGTGTCAGAATGCATAGATAGAAGGCAAATAAGCGTTCCATGGCTTTATTTCGCTTAGTTGCTTACTCTTGAGTAGAACTGCATATTCACTCCAGGAATAAGCACATTTGTCAAATGAGTCAAATTGAAGCAAAACACATTGTTGGAGTGTCAGAATGCATAGATAGAAGGCAAATAAGCGTTCCATGGCTTTATTTCGCTTAGTTGCTTACTCTTGAGTAGAACTGCATATTCACTCCAGGAATACGCACCTTTGTCAAATGAGTCAAATTGAAGCAAAACACATTGTTGGAGTGTCAGAATGCATAGATAGAAGGCAAATAAGCGTTCCATGGCTTTATTTCGCTTAGTTGCTTACTCTTGAGTAGAACTGCATATTCACTCCAGAAATAAGCATCTTTTTAAAATGAGCCAAATTGAATCAGAAAACATTGTTGGAGTGTCAGAATGCATAGATAGAAGGCAAATAAGCGTTCCATGGCTTTATTTCGCTTAGTTGCTTACTCTTGAGTAGAACTGCATATTCACTCCAGGAATAAGCACATTTGTCAAATGAGTCAAATTGAAGCAAAACACATTGTTGGAGTGTCAGAATGCATAGATAGAAGGCAAATAAGCGTTCCATGGCTTTATTTCGCTTAGTTGCTTACTCTTGAGTAGAACTGCATATTCACTCCAGGAATACGCACCTTTGTCAAATGAGTCAAATTGAAGCAAAACACATTGTTGGAGTGTCAGAATGCATAGATAGAAGGCAAATAAGCGTTCCATGGCTTTATTTCGCTTAGTTGCTTACTCTTGAGTAGAACTGCATATTCACTCCAGAAATAAGCATCTTTTTAAAATGAGCCAAATTGAAGCAGAAAACATTGTTGGAGTGTCAGAATGCATAGATAGAAGGCAAATAAGCGTTCCATGGCTTTATTTCGCTTAGTTGCTTACTCTTGAGTAGAACTGCATATTCACTCAAGAAATGAGCACATTTGTCAAATGAGTCAAATTGAAGCAAAACACATTGTTGGAGTGTCAGAATGCATAGATAGAAGGCAAATAAGCGTTCCATGGCTTTATTTCGCTTAGTTGCTTACTCTTGAGTAGAACTGCATATTCACTCCAGGAATAAGCACATTTGTCAAATGAGTCAAATTGAAGCAAAACACATTGTTGGAGTGTCAGAATGCATAGATAGAAGGCAAATAAGCGTTCCATGGCTTTATTTCGCTTAGTTGCTTACTCTTGAGTAGAACTGCATATTCACTCCAGGAATACGCACCTTTGTCAAATGAGTCAAATTGAAGCAAAACACATTGTTGGAGTGTCAGAATGCATAGAAGGCAAATAAGCGTTCCATGGCTTTATTTTGCTTAGTTGCTTACTCTTGAGTAGAACTGCATATTCACTCAAGAAATGAGCACCTTTGTGAAATGACCCAAATTGAAGCAAAACACATTGTTGGAGTGTCAGAATGCATAGATAGAAGGCAAATAAGCGTTCCATGGCTTTATTTCGCTTAGTTGCTTACTCTTGAGTAGAACTGCATATTCACTCCAGGAATACGCACCTTTGTCAAATGAGTCAAATTGAAGCAAAACACATTGTTGGAGTGTCAGAATGCATAGATAGAAGGCAAATAAGCGTTCCATGGCTTTATTTCGCTTAGTTGCTTACTCTTGAGTAGAACTGCATATTCACTCCAGGAATACGCACCTTTGTCAAATGAGTCAAATTGAAGCAAAACACATTGTTGGAGTGTCAGAATGCATAGATAGAAGGCAAATAAGCGTTCCATGGCTTTATTTCGCTTAGTTGCTTACTCTTGAGTAGAACTGCATATTCACTCCAGGAATACGCACCTTTGTCAAATGAGTCAAATTGAAGCAAAACACATTGTTGGAGTGTCAGAATGCATAGATAGAAGGCAAATAAGCGTTCCATGGCTTTATTTCGCTTAGTTGCTTACTCTTGAGTAGAACTGCATATTCACTCCAGGAATAAGCACCTTTGTCAAATGAGTCAAATTGAAGCAAAACACATTGTTGGAGTGTCAGAATGCATAGATAGAAGGCGAATAAGCGTTCCATGGCTTTATTTCGCTTAGTTGCTTACTCTTGAGTAGAACTGCATATTCACTCCAGGAATACGCACCTTTGTCAAATGAGTCAAATTGAAGCAAAACACATTGTTGGAGTGTCAGAATGCATAGATAGAAGGCAAATAAGCGTTCCATGGCTTTATTTCACTTAGTTGCTTCCTCTTGAGTAGAACTGCATATTCACTCCAGAAATAAGCATCTTTTTAAAATGAGCCAAATTGAAGCAGAAAACATTGTTGGAGTGTCAGAATGCATAGTTAGAAGGCAAATAAGCGTTCCATGGCTTTATTTCGCTTAGTTGCTTACTCTTGAGTAGAACTGCATATTCACTCCAGAAATAAGCATCTTTTTAAAATGAGCCAAATTGAAGCAGAAAACATTGTTGGAGTGTCAGAATGCATTGATAGAAGGCAAATAAGCGTTCCATGGCTTTATTTCGCTTAGTTGCTTACTCTTGAGTAGAACTGCATATTCACTCAAGAAATGAGCACCTTTGTGAAATGAGTCAAATTGAAGCAGAAAATATTGTTGGAGTGTCAGAATGCATAGATAGAAGGCAAATAAGCGTTCCATGGCTTTATTTCGCTTAGTTGCTTACTCTTGTGTAGAACTGCATATTCACTCCAGGAATAAGCACATTTGTCAAATGAGTCAAATTGAAGCAAAACACATTGTTGGAGTGTCAGAATGCATAGATAGAAGGCAAATAAGCGTTCCATGGCTTTATTTCGCTTAGTTGCTTACTCTTGAGTAGAACTGCATATTCACTCCAGGAATACGCACCTTTGTCAAATGAGTCAAATTGAAGCAAAACACATTGTTGGAGTGTCAGAATGCATAGATAGAAGGCAAATAAGCGTTCCATGGCTTTATTTCGCTTAGTTGCTTACTCTTGAGTAGAACTGCATATTCACTCCAGGAATAAGCACATTTGTCAAATGAGTCAAATTGAAGCAAAACACATTGTTGGAGTGTCAGAATGCATAGATAGAAGGCAAATAAGCGTTCCATGGCTTTATTTCGCTTAGTTGCTTACTCTTGAGTAGAACTGCATATTCACTCCAGGAATACGCACCTTTGTCAAATGAGTCAAATTGAAGCAAAACACATTGTTGGAGTGTCAGAATGCATAGATAGAAGGCAAATAAGCGTTCCATGGCTTTATTTCGCTTAGTTGCTTACTCTTGAGTAGAACTGCATATTCACTCCAGAAATAAGCATCTTTTTAAAATGAGCCAAATTGAAGCAGAAAACATTGTTGGAGTGTCAGAATGCATAGATAGAAGGCAAATAAGCGTTCCATGGCTTTATTTCGCTTAGTTGCTTACTCTTGAGTAGAACTGCATATTCACTCAAGAAATGAGCACATTTGTCAAATGAGTCAAATTGAAGCAAAACACATTGTTGGAGTGTCAGAATGCATAGATAGAAGGCAAATAAGCGTTCCATGGCTTTATTTCGCTTAGTTGCTTACTCTTGAGTAGAACTGCATATTCACTCCAGGAATACGCACCTTTGTCAAATGAGTCAAATTGAAGCAAAACACATTGTTGGAGTGTCAGAATGCATAGATAGAAGGCAAATAAGCGTTCCATGGCTTTATTTCGCTTAGTTGCTTACTCTTGAGTAGAACTGCATATTCACTCCAGAAATAAGCATCTTTTTAAAATGAGCCAAATTGAAGCAGAAAACATTGTTGGAGTGTCAGAATGCATAGATAGAAGGCAAATAAGCGTTCCATGGCTTTATTTCGCTTAGTTGCTTACTCTTGAGTAGAACTGCATATTCACTCCAGAAATAAGCATCTTTTTAAAATGAGCCAAATTGAAGCAGAAAACATTGTTGGAGTGTCAGAATGCATTGATAGAAGGCAAATAAGCGTTCCATGGCTTTATTTCGCTTAGTTGCTTACTCTTGAGTAGAACTGCATATTCACTCAAGAAATGAGCACCTTTGTGAAATGAGTCAAATTGAAGCAGAAAATATTGTTGGAGTGTCAGAATGCATAGATAGAAGGCAAATAAGCGTTCCATGGCTTTATTTCGCTTAGTTGCTTACTCTTGTGTAGAACTGCATATTCACTCCAGGAATAAGCACATTTGTCAAATGAGTCAAATTGAAGCAAAACACATTGTTGGAGTGTCAGAATGCATAGATAGAAGGCAAATAAGCGTTCCATGGCTTTATTTCGCTTAGTTGCTTACTCTTGAGTAGAACTGCATATTCACTCCAGGAATACGCACCTTTGTCAAATGAGTCAAATTGAAGCAAAACACATTGTTGGAGTGTCAGAATGCATAGATAGAAGGCAAATAAGCGTTCCATGGCTTTATTTCGCTTAGTTGCTTACTCTTGAGTAGAACTGCATATTCACTCCAGGAATAAGCACATTTGTCAAATGAGTCAAATTGAAGCAAAACACATTGTTGGAGTGTCAGAATGCATAGATAGAAGGCAAATAAGCGTTCCATGGCTTTATTTCGCTTAGTTGCTTACTCTTGAGTAGAACTGCATATTCACTCCAGGAATACGCACCTTTGTCAAATGAGTCAAATTGAAGCAAAACACATTGTTGGAGTGTCAGAATGCATAGATAGAAGGCAAATAAGCGTTCCATGGCTTTATTTCGCTTAGTTGCTTACTCTTGAGTAGAACTGCATATTCACTCCAGAAATAAGCATCTTTTTAAAATGAGCCAAATTGAAGCAGAAAACATTGTTGGAGTGTCAGAATGCATAGATAGAAGGCAAATAAGCGTTCCATGGCTTTATTTCGCTTAGTTGCTTACTCTTGAGTAGAACTGCATATTCACTCAAGAAATGAGCACATTTGTCAAATGAGTCAAATTGAAGCAAAACACATTGTTGGAGTGTCAGAATGCATAGATAGAAGGCAAATAAGCGTTCCATGGCTTTATTTCGCTTAGTTGCTTACTCTTGAGTAGAACTGCATATTCACTCCAGGAATACGCACCTTTGTCAAATGAGTCAAATTGAAGCAAAACACATTGTTGGAGTGTCAGAATGCATAGATAGAAGGCAAATAAGCGTTCCATGGCTTTATTTCGCTTAGTTGCTTACTCTTGAGTAGAACTGCATATTCACTCCAGAAATAAGCATCTTTTTAAAATGAGCCAAATTGAAGCAGAAAACATTGTTGGAGTGTCAGAATGCATAGATAGAAGGCAAATAAGCGTTCCATGGCTTTATTTCGCTTAGTTGCTTACTCTTGAGTAGAACTGCATATTCACTCAAGAAATGAGCACATTTGTCAAATGAGTCAAATTGAAGCAAAACACATTGTTGGAGTGTCACAATGCATAGATAGAAGGCAAATAAGCGTTCCATGGCTTTATTTCGCTTAGTTGCTTACTCTTGAGTAGAACTGCATATTCACTCCAGGAATAAGCACATTTGTCAAATGAGTCAAATTGAAGCAAAACACATTGTTGGAGTGTCAGAATGCATAGATAGAAGGCAAATAAGCGTTCCATGGCTTTATTTCGCTTAGTTGCTTACTCTTGAGTAGAACTGCATATTCACTCCAGGAATACGCACCTTTGTCAAATGAGTCAAATTGAAGCAAAACACATTGTTGGAGTGTCAGAATGCATAGATAGAAGGCAAATAAGCGTTCCATGGCTTTATTTCGCTTAGTTGCTTACTCTTGAGTAGAACTGCATATTCACTCCAGGAATACGCACCTTTGTCAAATGAGTCAAATTGAAGCAAAACACATTGTTGGAGTGTCAGAATGCATAGATAGAAGGCAAATAAGCGTTCCATGGCTTTATTTCGCTTAGTTGCTTACTCTTGAGTAGAACTGCATATTCACTCCAGGAATAAGCACCTTTGTCAAATGAGTCAAATTGAAGCAAAACACATTGTTGGAGTGTCAGAATGCATAGATAGAAGGCGAATAAGCGTTCCATGGCTTTATTTCGCTTAGTTGCTTACTCTTGAGTAGAACTGCATATTCACTCCAGGAATACGCACCTTTCTCAAATGAGTCAAATTGAAGCAAAACACATTGTTGGAGTGTCAGAATGCATAGATAGAAGGCAAATAAGCGTTCCATGGCTTTATTTCGCTTAGTTGCTTACTCTTGAGTAGAACTGCATATTCACTCCAGAAATAAGCATCTTTTTAAAATGAGCCAAATTGAAGCAGAAAACATTGTTGGAGTGTCAGAATGCATTGATAGAAGGCAAATAAGCGTTCCATGGCTTTATTTCGCTTAGTTGCTTACTCTTGAGTAGAACTGCATATTCACTCAAGAAATGAGCACCTTTGTGAAATGAGTCAAATTGAAGCAGAAAATATTGTTGGAGTGTCAGAATGCATAGATAGAAGGCAAATAAGCGTTCCATGGCTTTATTTCGCTTAGTTGCTTACTCTTGTGTAGAACTGCATATTCACTCCAGGAATAAGCACATTTGTCAAATGAGTCAAATTGAAGCAAAACACATTGTTGGAGTGTCAGAATGCATAGATAGAAGGCAAATAAGCGTTCCATGGCTTTATTTCGCTTAGTTGCTTACTCTTGAGTAGAACTGCATATTCACTCCAGGAATACGCACCTTTGTCAAATGAGTCAAATTGAAGCAAAACACATTGTTGGAGTGTCAGAATGCATAGATAGAAGGCAAATAAGCGTTCCATGGCTTTATTTCGCTTAGTTGCTTACTCTTGAGTAGAACTGCATATTCACTCCAGAAATAAGCATCTTTTTAAAATGAGCCAAATTGAAGCAGAAAACATTGTTGGAGTGTCAGAATGCATTGATAGAAGGCAAATAAGCGTTCCATGGCTTTATTTCGCTTAGTTGCTTACTCTTGAGTAGAACTGCATATTCACTCAAGAAATGAGCACCTTTGTGAAATGAGTCAAATTGAAGCAGAAAATATTGTTGGAGTGTCAGAATGCATAGATAGAAGGCAAATAAGCGTTCCATGGCTTTATTTCACTTAGTTGCTTCCTCTTGAGTAGAACTGCATATTCACTCCAGAAATAAGCATCTTTTTAAAATGAGTCAAATTGAAGCAAAACACATTGTTGGAGTGTCAGAATGCATAGATAGAAGGCAAATAAGCGTTCCATGGCTTTATTTCGCTTAGTTGCTTACTCTTGAGTAGAACTGCATATTCACTCCAGGAATACGCACCTTTGTCAAATGAGTCAAATTGAAGCAAAACACATTGTTGGAGTGTCAGAATGCATAGATAGAAGGCAAATAAGCGTTCCATGGCTTTATTTCGCTTAGTTGCTTACTCTTGAGTAGAACTGCATATTCACTCCAGGAATAAGCACATTTGTCAAATGAGTCAAATTGAAGCAAAACACATTGTTGGAGTGTCAGAATGCATAGATAGAAGGCAAATAAGCGTTCCATGGCTTTATTTCGCTTAGTTGCTTACTCTTGAGTAGAACTGCATATTCACTCCAGGAATACGCACCTTTGTCAAATGAGTCAAATTGAAGCAAAACACATTGTTGGAGTGTCAGAATGCATAGATAGAAGGCAAATAAGCGTTCCATGGCTTTATTTCGCTTAGTTGCTTACTCTTGAGTAGAACTGCATATTCACTCCAGAAATAAGCATCTTTTTAAAATGAGCCAAATTGAAGCAGAAAACATTGTTGGAGTGTCAGAATGCATAGATAGAAGGCAAATAAGCGTTCCATGGCTTTATTTCGCTTAGTTGCTTACTCTTGAGTAGAACTGCATATTCACTCAAGAAATGAGCACATTTGTCAAATGAGTCAAATTGAAGCAAAACACATTGTTGGAGTGTCAGAATGCATAGATAGAAGGCAAATAAGCGTTCCATGGCTTTATTTCGCTTAGTTGCTTACTCTTGAGTAGAACTGCATATTCACTCCAGGAATACGCACCTTTGTCAAATGAGTCAAATTGAAGCAAAACACATTGTTGGAGTGTCAGAATGCATAGATAGAAGGCAAATAAGCGTTCCATGGCTTTATTTCGCTTAGTTGCTTACTCTTGAGTAGAACTGCATATTCACTCCAGAAATAAGCATCTTTTTAAAATGAGCCAAATTGAAGCAGAAAACATTGTTGGAGTGTCAGAATGCATAGATAGAAGGCAAATAAGCGTTCCATGGCTTTATTTCGCTTAGTTGCTTACTCTTGAGTAGAACTGCATATTCACTCAAGAAATGAGCACATTTGTCAAATGAGTCAAATTGAAGCAAAACACATTGTTGGAGTGTCACAATGCATAGATAGAAGGCAAATAAGCGTTCCATGGCTTTATTTCGCTTAGTTGCTTACTCTTGAGTAGAACTGCATATTCACTCCAGGAATAAGCACATTTGTCAAATGAGTCAAATTGAAGCAAAACACATTGTTGGAGTGTCAGAATGCATAGATAGAAGGCAAATAAGCGTTCCATGGCTTTATTTCGCTTAGTTGCTTACTCTTGAGTAGAACTGCATATTCACTCCAGGAATACGCACCTTTGTCAAATGAGTCAAATTGAAGCAAAACACATTGTTGGAGTGTCAGAATGCATAGAAGGCAAATAAGCGTTCCATGGCTTTATTTTGCTTAGTTGCTTACTCTTGAGTAGAACTGCATATTCACTCAAGAAATGAGCACCTTTGTGAAATGACCCAAATTGAAGCAAAACACATTGTTGGAGTGTCAGAATGCATAGATAGAAGGCAAATAAGCGTTCCATGGCTTTATTTCGCTTAGTTGCTTACTCTTGAGTAGAACTGCATATTCACTCCAGGAATACGCACCTTTGTCAAATGAGTCAAATTGAAGCAAAACACATTGTTGGAGTGTCAGAATGCATAGATAGAAGGCAAATAAGCGTTCCATGGCTTTATTTCGCTTAGTTGCTTACTCTTGAGTAGAACTGCATATTCACTCCAGGAATACGCACCTTTGTCAAATGAGTCAAATTGAAGCAAAACACATTGTTGGAGTGTCAGAATGCATAGATAGAAGGCAAATAAGCGTTCCATGGCTTTATTTCGCTTAGTTGCTTACTCTTGAGTAGAACTGCATATTCACTCCAGGAATACGCACCTTTGTCAAATGAGTCAAATTGAAGCAAAACACATTGTTGGAGTGTCAGAATGCATAGATAGAAGGCAAATAAGCGTTCCATGGCTTTATTTCGCTTAGTTGCTTACTCTTGAGTAGAACTGCATATTCACTCCAGGAATAAGCACCTTTGTCAAATGAGTCAAATTGAAGCAAAACACATTGTTGGAGTGTCAGAATGCATAGATAGAAGGCAAATAAGCGTTCCATGGCTTTATTTCGCTTAGTTGCTTACTCTTGAGTAGAACTGCATATTCACTCCAGGAATACGCACCTTTGTCAAATGAGTCAAATTGAAGCAAAACACATTGTTGGAGTGTCAGAATGCATAGATAGAAGGCAAATAAGCGTTCCATGGCTTTATTTCGCTTAGTTGCTTACTCTTGAGTAGAACTGCATATTCACTCCAGAAATAAGCATCTTTTTAAAATGAGCCAAATTGAAGCAGAAAACATTGTTGGAGTGTCAGAATGCATAGATAGAAGGCAAATAAGCGTTGCATGGCTTTATTTCGCTTAGTTGCTTACTCTTGAGTAGAACTGCATATTCACTCAAGAAATGAGCACATTTGTCAAATGAGTCAAATTGAAGCAAAACACATTGTTGGAGTGTCAGAATGCATAGATAGAAGGCAAATAAGCGTTCCATGGCTTTATTTCGCTTAGTTGCTTACTCTTGAGTAGAACTGCATATTCACTCCAGGAATAAGCACATTTGTCAAATGAGTCAAATTGAAGCAAAACACATTGTTGGAGTGTCAGAATGCATAGTGTTGTGACGTGGGGTTTGTGATTTCAGCTCTCTTGACAAAACATGCTGGAGACAGTTCTCTAGTAACAGCTCTTTATTAAAGTGAACAAGACTGAAGACTGAGGAGAGGAAAGCTACATTTATAGGGACAGGGGACTAGCTAGGAAGGGATACATTTTGGAGGGAACAATATCACGCAATCACAGTGCTGCCTTTTGGAGGAAACCAATAAGACAGAGGATCCAAATACAGCAGCTTAAATGAACCAATAGTAGCTGTACCCTCTGGGACCAAAAGGCAGTTACTTTATCCTAATGCAAATACAGACAATAATACAGATATAAAATCCTTTGACTCAATACACAACACCCCTCCCCCCCCTAGTGAGCACAGCAGACGTAATCCCTCAGGTACTGTGGGGTCCTACAACTTCTACCTGATCTCCTGACAACAGGTGTTGCAGGTTCTGGATTGGGTGTTACCTGTGGTGGAGGGGCTGCTATAGGGGTTTCATCAGGAACAGATGGAGGCCCAGACATCTCAGGGTCCCCGACCTGTACCTCGTCATCATGAGGACTAGCAGACCCTGGTTCATTTGCTGAAGCCCCTGGTGACTGCACCTCTGGACCATTTTCACTCTGGTCTCGCAGCTGTGCGTCATTAGCCAGGGATGAATTATCTGACTCCTCCCTGCTGAGCGCCCGGCGCCTCAGCTGATCTATATGTCTCTTCCAAACTTGCCCATTTTCCAAGGTCACATAATAGGACACAGGTCCACTAGCCCGGGTGATCACACCAGCCACCCACCGCGGACCTCGTGAATAGTTCCTCACCCAGACCAGATCTTCAGGGGCGAGATACCTTGTTGTGTCAGTCTCAGCCTGGGGGGTTGCTCTTGAATTACGGTTTGGCATTTTATCTGGGTGGACATAATCCAGCACCGTTACCAGTCTTCTACCTAAGAGCAGCTCGGCTGGCGACTTGCCCGTCGCAGTACACGGCGTCGCATGCTGCAAAAATAACATTCGCGCAATGCGAGCCGACCAGTTACCCTCCATTAAGCGCGCAATGGATTCTTTGGCTGTTCTTACCATGCGCTCAGCCTGCCCATTGGAGGATGGGTGAAAGGGCGCGGATGTGACCCCTCTTATGAAGTTATCAGCCAAGAATGCCCTGAATTCTTGGGATACAAAAGCTGCCCCATTATCTGATACAATGGTCTCAGGTAACCCGTGGGTAGCAAACAGCTGCCTCAACACCTTGATTACGGCAGCTGATGCCATGCTAGGGACCATCGCCACTTCTAACCATTTGGAATATGCATCAACGATAACCCAAAAGACCTTCCCTTGGAATGGCCCCGCAAAATCTATGTGCAGCCGGCTCCAGGGAGTCCTGGACTGCTCCCACCAGTGGACTGGTGCTCTGGCCACTTCTGGTCGCACCTCTTGGCATGCCTTGCATGTTCGTACCCATTGTTCTATGTTCTGGTCCATTCCAGGCCACCACACATAACATCGGGCTAGCGACTTCATCCTGACCATTCCCGGGTGTCCCATGTGAAGCGTCTCAAGAACCCTGTTTCTCAGTGGTGCTGGGATGATCACCCTATCTCCCCATAGGAGACAACCCTTATGCATGGACAATTCGTGCTGCCTTGTCGCATAAGGCCTGAATTTTTCTTCATGCGGACCACCTGGCCACCCCCTCCCCACCCAAGTGAGCACACGGGAGAGAACAGCATCTTTCCTCGTTTTCTCAGCTATATCCGTAGCTGTTACAGGAGCCCCCGGAAGTGTTTCTAGCATCATAATGTGCTCCGCCGGAGCAGGATCCTCATTGCTCCCGCCAGGAAGGGGCAAGCGACTCAGCGCATCAGCATGGCACAATTGTTTCCCCGGCACATGGGTCAAGGTGTACTGGAACCCATTCAGGAATATTGACCAACGCAACATTCTGGGGGAGAGAATTTGTGGCGTTTGTTTGTTTGGGTTGAACAACCCTAACAGTGGTTTGTGGTCCGTTTTAATGGAGAATTGGCGACCGTACAAATAATCATAGAACCTTTTGATTCCGGACACAATAGCCAGTGCCTCTTTATCAATTTGAGCATAGTTGCGCTCCGTGGGCGACAACGTACGGGAATAGAAAGAGATGGGCTTTTCCGACCCATCCGGTTCCCTATGACTCAGCACAGCCCCCAGACCGTATTGAGAGGCATCACATGCCAGGACCAGCGGCTTTGACTCATCATAATGAGCAAGGACGCTCCTGCTACTCAGCATTCCTCGCAAGGAGTCAAAAGCCTTCTGCTGCTCCCGCCCCCATCGCCACACATTCTTTTTCTGCAATAGTCTATGTAATGGTTCAGCTACCGAAGCTTTCTGGGGTAAGAACGAATGATAAAAGTTAATAAGTCCCAGGAATGACTGCAACTCCGTCTTGTTCTGTGGTCGTGGTGCCTCGATGATGGCCTTAATCTTAGCATCTGTGGGGTGGATGCCTGATGCATCAATTTTAAACCCCAAGAAATCCACCGTTGGCACCCCAAAACTGCATTTTTCCTTTTTCAGTTGCAACCCCACCTCCTTGAACTTGAGCAACACTGCACGGACACGCGCAACCAGTTCCTGTGGGTCTTTTCCAGCAATCAAAACGTCATCAAAAAATGGCAAGACCCCCGGCAGACCTCTTAACAGGCGTTCCATGAGCCCTTGAAAAATCCCTGGGGCCACACAAACTCCGAACTGTAATCTGTTAACTCTGAACGCCCCTTTATGTGTGACAATAGTCTGTGCTTCCGCTGATTGTGGGGTTACTGGCAGCTGTTGGTAAGCTTGTGCCAGGTCAATTTTGGCGAACACCTTGCCCCCAGCCAGTTTAGCCAACAGATGTGATACAACTGGAATGGGGTATGAGTTTCCCCTGAGTGCCTTATTGATAGTACATTTGTAATCTGCACATATCCTGACTTCCCCATTTGCTTTAAGGGGCGTGACGATTGGAGTCTCCCACTTAGCAGAGTCCACGGGTGAGAGAACTCCCTGCTTGACCAATTTATCCAGCTCTGCCTCGATCTTGGGTTGCAGTGCAAATGGCACTCGCCTTGGTTTGAGTCGGATTGGAGCCACCCCGGGGTCCAACTCGAAGTCAACTGGGGGCCCTTTATAACAACCCAGTTTTCCATTAAAGAGACCAGCAAATTCCTTGCATAATACCTCGCTCATCTCAGGGCAGGTTTGGATTGAATTAAGCCCTGAGATACTCAGTCCCAGGGCAGGGAACCAGTCAGTGCCCAGGAGACTGGGGCGACTGCCCTTCGCAATCACCAGTTTGAGTACAGCCTGTTTGTCCCGGAACTGTACTCTCACGGCACACATTCCCATAACATGGATGCGGCCTGCTGAGTACGACTGCAAGGTTGCCGGAAAGGGCTCCAGAGGGGGCAACTTACCCCTGGGGAAGAATGTCTTCGCGGTCTGGTCTGACACGATGGTGAATGCAGATCCGGAGTCCACCTCCATGTCGCACTGCTGACCCTCAATCTTCACCTTGACGTGTGCCTTGCCTTGCGCTGGAAACTGCACGGCCCTCCCATTGATCTCCGTTACGTAGTGGCAGTCCTTTAGAAAACGAGTTGCTGTGGGCGGTCTGCGATGCTCCAGTCTAGGTGCTCCTGTCGCTCCCGACGCCGCCGATCTACAGACCCTGGCGATGTGACCCGTCTTTCCGCACGTCCGGCAGATAGCATCCCTGAAACGACAACTCTTCCTTTCATGGTTTCCGCCACAACCTGGGCAACTGCCTCGGCGATCTCTGTGCACTGTGCAGGCCTGACGCACCGACTCAACCCCACGGACTGGGCTCTGGCTTGGAGTAGCCTCTAGCTCGTCCATGGCATGCGCAACTTCTATCTGTGGCTTAGTGGCCTTGCGACTGGCATCAAGCTCCTCTCTTTCATAATTCTCCGTGGCGGTGGCCTCCTTCAAGGCTGAAGCAAGGGTAACCTCTTCTTTAGCCACGATGCGTCTTCTGGCTTTCTTGCTGCTCAGACCCCCAATAAACCGATCCAGGAGAGTCTCTTCCAGATTTTGGAAGCCGCAGTGCTGAGCGAGCTTCCGGAGTTCAGCCAGAAATGTGGATACAGACTCCCCAGCACGCTGCTGCCTCTTATGGAACTCCATCCGCCGGGCCATCTTGGTCTCAGTAGGCGCCAAGTGGCTTGTTAGGCAGGCAAGAATATCTTGGAGAGATGTCTCACTCAGCTTAGCTGGAGCAAGTAATGCCTTGGCTAGCTTGAAGGTCTCGGGCCCACAGTAGCTCAGGAATGTGGCCCTTCTTTTGCTGGCATCGGTGATCCCTTGAGCCACTGCGAAGAACTCGAAGCGTTCGACGTAGTCTTCCCAGGTGTGGGGCTCTGATGGCTGGAAGGGCTCCAATACCCTTGGACTCTCCATTGTCCTAGCGGGCAGGGTCGTCTTCTCAGCTGGCCAGTGAGTCTTGTTCTCAGCTGCAATCCGGACTCTGAGGCAGGGTTGTGTTTAACCGCTCCTCAGCATTCCGGATCCCATCCTCGTCGCCAGTTGTTGTGACGTGGGGTTTGTGATTTCAGCTCTCTTGACAAAACATGCTGGAGACAGTTCTCTAGTAACAGCTCTTTATTAAAGTGAACAAGACTGAAGACTGAGGAGAGGAAAGCTACATTTATAGGGACAGGGGACTAGCTAGGAAGGGATACATTTTGGAGGGAACAATATCACGCAATCACAGTGCTGCCTTTTGGAGGAAACCAATAAGACAGAGGATCCAAATACAGCAGCTTAAATGAACCAATAGTAGCTGTACCCTCTGGGACCAAAAGGCAGTTACTTTATCCTAATGCAAATACAGACAATAATACAGATATAAAATCCTTTGACTCAATACACAACACATAGATAGAAGGCAAATAAGCGTTCCATGGCTTTATTTCGCTTAGTTGCTTACTCTTGAGTAGAACTGCATATTCACTCCAGGAATAAGCACCTTTGTCAAATGAGTCAAATTGAAGCAAAACACATTGTTGGAGTGTCAGAATGCATAGATAGAAGGCGAATAAGCGTTCCATGGCTTTATTTCGCTTAGTTGCTTACTCTTGAGTAGAACTGCATATTCACTCCAGGAATAAGTACCTTTGTCAAATGAGTCAAATTGAAGCAAAACACATTGTTGGAGTGTCAGAATGCATAGATAGAAGGCAAATAAGCGTTCCATGGCTTTATTTCGCTTAGTTGCTTACTCTTGAGTAGAACTGCATATTCACTCCAGGAATACGCACCTTTGTCAAATGAGTCAAATTGAAGCAAAACACATTGTTGGAGTGTCAGAATGCATAGATAGAAGGCAAATAAGCGTTCCATGGCTTTATTTCACTTAGTTGCTTCCTCTTGAGTAGAACTGCATATTCACTCCAGAAATAAGCATCTTTTTAAAATGAGCCAAATTGAAGCAGAAATCATTGTTGGAGTGTCAGAATGCATAGTTAGAAGGCAAATAAGCGTTCCATGGCTTTATTTCGCTTAGTTGCTTACTCTTGAGTAGAACTGCATATTCACTCCAGGAATAAGTACCTTTGTCAAATGAGTCAAATTGAAGCAAAACACATTGTTGGAGTGTCAGAATGCATAGATAGAAGGCAAATAAGCGTTCCATGGCTTTATTTCGCTTAGTTGCTTACTCTTGAGTAGAACTGCATATTCACTCCAGGAATACGCACCTTTGTCAAATGAGTCAAATTGAAGCAAAACAGATTGTTGGAGTGTCAGAATGCATAGATAGAAGGCAAATAAGCGTTCCATGGCTTTATTTCACTTAGTTGCTTCCTCTTGAGTAGAACTGCATATTCACTCCAGAAATAAGCATCTTTTTAAAATGAGCCAAATTGAAGCAGAAAACATTGTTGGAGTGTCAGAATGCATAGATAGAAGGCAAATAAGCGTTCCATGGCTTTATTTCACTTAGTTGCTTCCTCTTGAGTAGAACTGCATATTCACTCCAGAAATAAGCATCTTTTTAAAATGAGTCAAATTGAAGCAAAACACATTGTTGGAGTGTCAGAATGCATAGATAGAAGGCAAATAAGCGTTCCATGGCTTTATTTCGCTTAGTTGCTTACTCTTGAGTAGAACTGCATATTCACTCCAGGAATACGCACCTTTGTCAAATGAGTCAAATTGAAGCAAAACACATTGTTGGAGTGTCAGAATGCATAGATAGAAGGCAAATAAGCGTTCCATGGCTTTATTTCGCTTAGTTGCTTACTCTTGAGTAGAACTGCATATTCACTCCAGGAATACGCACCTTTGTCAAATGAGTCAAATTGAAGCAAAACACATTGTTGGAGTGTCAGAATGCATAGATAGAAGGCAAATAAGCGTTCCATGGCTTTATTTCGCTTAGTTGCTTACTCTTGAGTAGAACTGCATATTCACTCCAGAAATAAGCATCTTTTTAAAATGAGCCAAATTGAAGCAGAAAACATTGTTGGAGTGTCAGAATGCATAGTTAGAAGGCAAATAAGCGTTCCATGGCTTTATTTCGCTTAGTTGCTTACTCTTGAGTAGAACTGCATATTCACTCCAGAAATAAGCATCTTTTTAAAATGAGCCAAATTGAAGCAGAAAACATTGTTGGAGTTTCAGAATGCATTGATAGAAGGCAAATAAGCGTTCCATGGCATTATTTCGCTTAGTTGCTTACTCTTGAGTAGAACTGCATATTCACTCAAGAAATGAGCACCTTTGTGAAATGAGTCAAATTGAAGCAGAAAATATTGTTGGAGTGTCAGAATTCATAGATAGAAGGCAAATAAGCGTTCCATGGCTTTATTTCGCTTAGTTGCTTACTCTTGTGTAGAACTGCATATTCACTCCAGGAATAAGCACATTTGTCAAATGAGTCAAATTGAAGCAAAACACATTGTTGGAGTGTCAGAATGCATAGATAGAAGGCAAATAAGCGTTCCATGGCTTTATTTCGCTTAGTTGCTTACTCTTGAGTAGAACTGCATATTCACTCCAGGAATACGCACCTTTGTCAAATGAGTCAAATTGAAGCAAAACACATTGTTGGAGTGTCAGAATGCATAGATAGAAGGCAAATAAGCGTTCCATGGCTTTATTTCGCTTAGTTGCTTACTCTTGAGTAGAACTGCATATTCACTCCAGGAATAAGCACATTTGTCAAATGAGTCAAATTGAAGGAAAACACATTGTTGGAGTGTCAGAATGCATAGATAGAAGGCAAATAAGCGTTCCATGGCTTTATTTCGCTTAGTTGCTTACTCTTGAGTAGAACTGCATATTCACTCCAGGAATACGCACCTTTGTCAAATGAGTCAAATTGAAGCAAAACACATTGTTGGAGTGTCAGAATGCATAGATAGAAGGCAAATAAGCGTTCCATGGCTTTATTTCGCTTAGTTGCTTACTCTTGAGTAGAACTGCATATTCACTCCAGAAATAAGCATCTTTTTAAAATGAGCCAAATTGAAGCAGAAAACATTGTTGGAGTGTCAGAATGCATAGATAGAAGGCAAATAAGCGTTCCATGGCTTTATTTCGCTTAGTTGCTTACTCTTGAGTAGAACTGCATATTCACTCAAGAAATGAGCACATTTGTCAAATGAGTCAAATTGAAGCAAAACACATTGTTGGAGTGTCAGAATGCATAGATAGAAGGCAAATAAGCGTTCCATGGCTTTATTTCGCTTAGTTGCTTACTCTTGAGTAGAACTGCATATTCACTCCAGGAATACGCACCTTTGTCAAATGAGTCAAATTGAAGCAAAACACATTGTTGGAGTGTCAGAATGCATAGATAGAAGGCAAATAAGCGTTCCATGGCTTTATTTCGCTTAGTTGCTTACTCTTGAGTAGAACTGCATATTCACTCCAGAAATAAGCATCTTTTTAAAATGAGCCAAATTGAAGCAGAAAACATTGTTGGAGTGTCAGAATGCATAGATAGAAGGCAAATAAGCGTTCCATGGCTTTATTTCGCTTAGTTGCTTACTCTTGAGTAGAACTGCATATTCACTCAAGAAATGAGCACATTTGTCAAATGAGTCAAATTGAAGCAAAACACATTGTTGGAGTGTCACAATGCATAGATAGAAGGCAAATAAGCGTTCCATGGCTTTATTTCGCTTAGTTGCTTACTCTTGAGTAGAACTGCATATTCACTCCAGGAATAAGCACATTTGTCAAATGAGTCAAATTGAAGCAAAACACATTGTTGGAGTGTCAGAATGCATAGATAGAAGGCAAATAAGCGTTCCATGGCTTTATTTCGCTTAGTTGCTTACTCTTGAGTAGAACTGCATATTCACTCCAGGAATACGCACCTTTGTCAAATGAGTCAAATTGAAGCAAAACACATTGTTGGAGTGTCAGAATGCATAGATAGAAGGCGAATAAGCGTTCCATGGCTTTATTTCGCTTAGTTGCTTACTCTTGAGTAGAACTGCATATTCACTCCAGGAATACGCACCTTTGTCAAATGAGTCAAATTGAAGCAAAACACATTGTTGGAGTGTCAGAATGCATAGATAGAAGGCAAATAAGCGTTCCATGGCTTTATTTCGCTTAGTTGCTTACTCTTGAGTAGAACTGCATATTCACTCCAGGAATAAGCACCTTTGTCAAATGAGTCAAATTGAAGCAAAACACATTGTTGGAGTGTCAGAATGCATAGATAGAAGGCGAATAAGCGTTCCATGGCTTTATTTCGCTTAGTTGCTTACTCTTGAGTAGAACTGCATATTCACTCCAGGAATACGCACCTTTGTCAAATGAGTCAAATTGAAGCAAAACACATTGTTGGAGTGTCAGAATGCATAGATAGAAGGCAAATAAGCGTTCCATGGCTTTATTTCACTTAGTTGCTTCCTCTTGAGTAGAACTGCATATTCACTCCAGAAATAAGCATCTTTTTAAAATGAGCCAAATTGAAGCAGAAAACATTGTTGGAGTGTCAGAATGCATAGTTAGAAGGCAAATAAGCGTTCCATGGCTTTATTTCGCTTAGTTGCTTACTCTTGAGTAGAACTGCATATTCACTCCAGAAATAAGCATCTTTTTAAAATGAGCCAAATTGAAGCAGAAAACATTGTTGGAGTGTCAGAATGCATTGATAGAAGGCAAATAAGCGTTCCATGGCTTTATTTCGCTTAGTTGCTTACTCTTGAGTAGAACTGCATATTCACTCAAGAAATGAGCACCTTTGTGAAATGAGTCAAATTGAAGCAGAAAATATTGTTGGAGTGTCAGAATGCATAGATAGAAGGCAAATAAGCGTTCCATGGCTTTATTTCGCTTAGTTGCTTACTCTTGTGTAGAACTGCATATTCACTCCAGGAATAAGCACATTTGTCAAATGAGTCAAATTGAAGCAAAACACATTGTTGGAGTGTCAGAATGCATAGATAGAAGGCAAATAAGCGTTCCATGGCTTTATTTCGCTTAGTTGCTTACTCTTCAGTAGAACTGCATATTCACTCCAGGAATACGCACCTTTGTCAAATGAGTCAAATTGAAGCAAAACACATTGTTGGAGTGTCAGAATGCATAGATAGAAGGCAAATAAGCGTTCCATGGCTTTATTTCGCTTAGTTGCTTACTCTTGAGTAGAACTGCATATTCACTCCAGAAATAAGCATCTTTTTAAAATGAGCCAAATTGAAGCAGAAAACATTGTTGGAGTGTCAGAATGCATTGATAGAAGGCAAATAAGCGTTCCATGGCTTTATTTCGCTTAGTTGCTTACTCTTGAGTAGAACTGCATATTCACTCAAGAAATGAGCACCTTTGTGAAATGAGTCAAATTGAAGCAGAAAATATTGTTGGAGTGTCAGAATGCATAGATAGAAGGCAAATAAGCGTTCCATGGCTTTATTTCGCTTAGTTGCTTACTCTTGTGTAGAACTGCATATTCACTCCAGGAATAAGCACATTTGTCAAATGAGTCAAATTGAAGCAAAACACATTGTTGGAGTGTCAGAATGCATAGATAGAAGGCAAATAAGCGTTCCATGGCTTTATTTCGCTTAGTTGCTTACTCTTGAGTAGAACTGCATATTCACTCAAGAAATGAGCACATTTGTCAAATGAGTCAAATTGAAGCAAAACACATTGTTGGAGTGTCAGAATGCATAGATAGAAGGCAAATAAGCGTTCCATGGCTTTATTTCGCTTAGTTGCTTACTCTTGAGTAGAACTGCATATTCACTCCAGGAATAAGCACATTTGTCAAATGAGTCAAATTGAAGCAAAACACATTGTTGGAGTGTCAGAATGCATAGATAGAAGGCAAATAAGCGTTCCATGGCTTTATTTCGCTTAGTTGCTTACTCTTGAGTAGAACTGCATATTCACTCCAGGAATACGCACCTTTGTCAAATGAGTCAAATTGAAGCAAAACACATTGTTGGAGTGTCAGAATGCATAGATAGAAGGCAAATAAGCGTTCCATGGCTTTATTTCGCTTAGTTGCTTACTCTTGAGTAGAACTGCATATTCACTCCAGAAATAAGCATCTTTTTAAAATGAGCCAAATTGAAGCAGAAAACATTGTTGGAGTGTCAGAATGCATAGATAGAAGGCAAATAAGCGTTCCATGGCTTTATTTCGCTTAGTTGCTTACTCTTGAGTAGAACTGCATATTCACTCAAGAAATGAGCACATTTGTCAAATGAGTCAAATTGAAGCAAAACACATTGTTGGAGTGTCAGAATGCATAGATAGAAGGCAAATAAGCGTTCCATGGCTTTATTTCGCTTAGTTGCTTACTCTTGAGTAGAACTGCATATTCACTCCAGGAATACGCACCTTTGTCAAATGAGTCAAATTGAAGCAAAACACATTGTTGGAGTGTCAGAATGCATAGATAGAAGGCAAATAAGCGTTCCATGGCTTTATTTCGCTTAGTTGCTTACTCTTGAGTAGAACTGCATATTCACTCCAGAAATAAGCATCTTTTTAAAATGAGCCAAATTGAAGCAGAAAACATTGTTGGAGTGTCAGAATGCATAGATAGAAGGCAAATAAGCGTTCCATGGCTTTATTTCGCTTAGTTGCTTACTCTTGAGTAGAACTGCATATTCACTCAAGAAATGAGCACCTTTGTGAAATGACCCAAATTGAAGCAAAACACATTGTTGGAGTGTCAGAATGCATAGATAGAAGGCAAATAAGCGTTCCATGGCTTTATTTCGCTTAGTTGCTTACTCTTGAGTAGAACTGCATATTCACTCCAGGAATAAGCACATTTGTCAAATGAGTCAAATTGAAGCAAAACACATTGTTGGAGTGTCAGAATGCATAGATAGAAGGCAAATAAGCGTTCCATGGCTTTATTTCGCTTAGTTGCTTACTCTTGAGTAGAACTGCATATTCACTCCAGGAATACGCACCTTTGTCAAATGAGTCAAATTGAAGCAAAACACATTGTTGGAGTGTCAGAATGCATAGAAGGCAAATAAGCGTTCCATGGCTTTATTTCGCTTAGTTGCTTACTCTTGAGTAGAACTGCATATTCACTCAAGAAATGAGCACCTTTGTGAAATGACCCAAATTGAAGCAAAACACATTGTTGGAGTGTCAGAATGCATAGATAGAAGGCAAATAAGCGTTCCATGGCTTTATTTCGCTTAGTTGCTTACTCTTGAGTAGAACTGCATATTCACTCCAGGAATACGCACCTTTGTCAAATGAGTCAAATTGAAGCAAAACACATTGTTGGAGTGTCAGAATGCATAGATAGAAGGCAAATAAGCGTTCCATGGCTTTATTTCGCTTAGTTGCTTACTCTTGAGTAGAACTGCATATTCACTCCAGGAATACGCACCTTTGTCAAATGAGTCAAATTGAAGCAAAACACATTGTTGGAGTGTCAGAATGCATAGATAGAAGGCAAATAAGCGTTCCATGGCTTTATTTCGCTTAGTTGCTTACTCTTGAGTAGAACTGCATATTCACTCCAGGAATACGCACCTTTGTCAAATGAGTCAAATTGAAGCAAAACACATTGTTGGAGTGTCAGAATGCATAGATAGAAGGCAAATAAGCGTTCCATGGCTTTATTTCGCTTAGTTGCTTACTCTTGAGTAGAACTGCATATTCACTCCAGGAATAAGCACCTTTGTCAAATGAGTCAAATTGAAGCAAAACACATTGTTGGAGTGTCAGAATGCATAGATAGAAGGCGAATAAGCGTTCCATGGCTTTATTTCGCTTAGTTGCTTACTCTTGAGTAGAACTGCATATTCACTCCAGGAATAAGTACCTTTGTCAAATGAGTCAAATTGAAGCAAAACACATTGTTGGAGTGTCAGAATGCATAGATAGAAGGCAAATAAGCGTTCCATGGCTTTATTTTGCTTAGTTGCTTACTCTTGAGTAGAACTGCATATTCACTCAAGAAATGAGCACCTTTGTGAAATGACCCAAATTGAAGCAAAACACATTGTTGGAGTGTCAGAATGCATAGATAGAAGGCAAATAAGCGTTCCATGGCTTTATTTCGCTTAGTTGCTTACTCTTGAGTAGAACTGCATATTCACTCCAGGAATACGCACCTTTGTCAAATGAGTCAAATTGAAGCAAAACACATTGTTGGAGTGTCAGAATGCATAGATAGAAGGCAAATCAGCGTTCCATGGCTTTATTTCGCTTAGTTGCTTACTCTTGAGTAGAACTGCATATTCACTCCAGAAATAAGCATCTTTTTAAAATGAGCCAAATTGAAGCAGAAAACATTGTTGGAGTGTCAGAATGCATAGATAGAAGGCAAATAAGCGTTGCATGGCTTTATTTCGCTTAGTTGCTTACTCTTGAGTAGAACTGCATATTCACTCAAGAAATGAGCACATTTGTCAAATGAGTCAAATTGAAGCAAAACACATTGTTGGAGTGTCAGAATGCATAGATAGAAGGCAAATAAGCGTTCCATGGCTTTATTTCGCTTAGTTGCTTACTCTTGAGTAGAACTGCATATTCACTCCAGGAATAAGCACATTTGTCAAATGAGTCAAATTGAAGCAAAACACATTGTTGGAGTGTCAGAATGCATAGTGTTGTGACGTGGGGTTTGTGATTTCAGCTCTCTTGACAAAACATGCTGGAGACAGTTCTCTAGTAACAGCTCTTTATTAAAGTGAACAAGACTGAAGACTGAGGAGAGGAAAGCTACATTTATAGGGACAGGGGACTAGCTAGGAAGGGATACATTTTGGAGGGAACAATATCACGCAATCACAGTGCTGCCTTTTGGAGGAAACCAATAAGACAGAGGATCCAAATACAGCAGCTTAAATGAACCAATAGTAGCTGTACCCTCTGGGACCAAAAGGCAGTTACTTTATCCTAATGCAAATACAGACAATAATACAGATATAAAATCCTTTGACTCAATACACAACACCCCTCCCCCCCCTAGTGAGCACAGCAGACGTAATCCCTCAGGTACTGTGGGGTCCTACAACTTCTACCTGATCTCCTGACAACAGGTGTTGCAGGTTCTGGATTGGGTGTTACCTGTGGTGGAGGGGCTGCTATAGGGGTTTCATCAGGAACAGATGGAGTCCCAGACATCTCAGGGTCCCCGACCTGTACCTCGTCATCATGAGGACTAGCAGACCCTTGTTCATTTGCTGAAGCCCCTGGTGACTGCACCTCTGGACCATTTTCACTCTGGTCTCGCAGCTGTGCGTCATTAGCCAGGGATGAATTATCTGACTCCTCCCTGCTGAGCGCCCGGCGCCTCAGCTGATCTATATGTCTCTTCCAAACTTGCCCATTTTCCAAGGTCACATAATAGGACACAGGTCCACTAGCCCGGGTGATCACACCAGCCACCCACCGCGGACCTCGTGAATAGTTCCTCACCCAGACCAGATCTTCAGGGGCGAGATACCTTGTTGTGTCAGTCTCAGCCTGGGGGGTTGCTCTTGAATTACGGTTTGGCATTTTATCTGGGTGGACATAATCCAGCACCGTTACCAGTCTTCTACCTAAGAGCAGCTCGGCTGGCGACTTGCCCGTCGCAGTACACGGCGTCGCATGCTGCAAAAATAACATTCGCGCAATGCGAGCCGACCAGTTACCCTCCATTAAGCGCGCAATGGATTCTTTGGCTGTTCTTACCATGCGCTCAGCCTGCCCATTGGAGGATGGGTGAAAGGGCGCGGATGTGACCCCTCTTATGAAGTTATCAGCCAAGAATGCCCTGAATTCTTGGGATACAAAAGCTGCCCCATTATCTGATACAATGGTCTCAGGTAACCCGTGGGTAGCAAACAGCTGCCTCAACACCTTGATTACGGCAGCTGATGCCATGCTAGGGACCATCGCCACTTCTAACCATTTGGAATATGCATCAACGATAACCCAAAAGACCTTCCCTTGGAATGGCCCCGCAAAATCTATGTGCAGCCGGCTCCAGGGAGTCCTGGACTGCTCCCACCAGTGGACTGGTGCTCTGGCCACTTCTGGTCGCACCTCTTGGCATGCCTTGCATGTTCGTACCCATTGTTCTATGTTCTGGTCCATTCCAGGCCACCACACATAACATCGGGCTAGCGACTTCATCCTGACCATTCCCGGGTGTCCCATGTGAAGCGTCTCAAGAACCCTGTTTCTCAGTGGTGCTGGGATGATCACCCTATCTCCCCATAGGAGACAACCCTTATGCATGGACAATTCGTGCTGCCTTGTCGCATAAGGCCTGAATTTTTCTTCATGCGGACCACCTGGCCACCCCCTCCCCACCCAAGTGAGCACACGGGAGAGAACAGCATCTTTCCTCGTTTTCTCAGCTATATCCGTAGCTGTTACAGGAGCCCCCGGAAGTGTTTCTAGCATCATAATGTGCTCCGCCGGAGCAGGATCCTCATTGCTCCCGCCAGGAAGGGGCAAGCGACTCAGCGCATCAGCATGGCACAATTGTTTCCCCGGCACATGGGTCAAGGTGTACTGGAACCCATTCAGGAATATTGACCAACGCAACATTCTGGGGGAGAGAATTTGTGGCGTTTGTTTGTTTGGGTTGAACAACCCTAACAGTGGTTTGTGGTCCGTTTTAATGGAGAATTGGCGACCGTACAAATAATCATAGAACCTTTTGATTCCGGACACAATAGCCAGTGCCTCTTTATCAATTTGAGCATAGTTGCGCTCCGTGGGCGACAACGTACGGGAATAGAAAGAGATGGGCTTTTCCGACCCATCCGGTTCCCTATGACTCAGCACAGCCCCCAGACCGTATTGAGAGGCATCACATGCCAGGACCAGCGGCTTTGACTCATCATAATGAGCAAGGACGCTCCTGCTACTCAGCATTCCTCGCAAGGAGTCAAAAGCCTTCTGCTGCTCCCGCCCCCATCGCCACACATTCTTTTTCTGCAATAGTCTATGTAATGGTTCAGCTACCGAAGCTTTCTGGGGTAAGAACGAATGATAAAAGTTAATAAGTCCCAGGAATGACTGCAACTCCGTCTTGTTCTGTGGTCGTGGTGCCTCGATGATGGCCTTAATCTTAGCATCTGTGGGGTGGATGCCTGATGCATCAATTTTAAACCCCAAGAAATCCACCGTTGGCACCCCAAAACTGCATTTTTCCTTTTTCAGTTGCAACCCCACCTCCTTGAACTTGAGCAACACTGCACGGACACGCGCAACCAGTTCCTGTGGGTCTTTTCCAGCAATCAAAACGTCATCAAAAAATGGCAAGACCCCCGGCAGACCTCTTAACAGGCGTTCCATGAGCCCTTGAAAAATCCCTGGGGCCACACAAACTCCGAACTGTAATCTGTTAACTCTGAACGCCCCTTTATGTGTGACAATAGTCTGTGCTTCCGCTGATTGTGGGGTTACTGGCAGCTGTTGGTAAGCTTGTGCCAGGTCAATTTTGGCGAACACCTTGCCCCCAGCCAGTTTAGCCAACAGATGTGATACAACTGGAATGGGGTATGAGTTTCCCCTGAGTGCCTTATTGATAGTACATTTGTAATCTGCACATATCCTGACTTCCCCATTTGCTTTAAGGGGCGTGACGATTGGAGTCTCCCACTTAGCAGAGTCCACGGGTGAGAGAACTCCCTGCTTGACCAATTTATCCAGCTCTGCCTCGATCTTGGGTTGCAGTGCAAATGGCACTCGCCTTGGTTTGAGTCGGATTGGAGCCACCCCGGGGTCCAACTCGAAGTCAACTGGGGGCCCTTTATAACAACCCAGTTTTCCATTAAAGAGACCAGCAAATTCCTTGCATAATACCTCGCTCATCTCAGGGCAGGTTTGGATTGAATTAAGCCCTGAGATACTCAGTCCCAGGGCAGGGAACCAGTCAGTGCCCAGGAGACTGGGGCGACTGCCCTTCGCAATCACCAGTTTGAGTACAGCCTGTTTGTCCCGGAACTGTACTCTCACGGCACACATTCCCATAACATGGATGCGGCCTGCTGAGTACGACTGCAAGGTTGCCGGAAAGGGCTCCAGAGGGGGCAACTTACCCCTGGGGAAGAATGTCTTCGCGGTCTGGTCTGACACGATGGTGAATGCAGATCCGGAGTCCACCTCCATGTCGCACTGCTGACCCTCAATCTTCACCTTGACGTGTGCCTTGCCTTGCGCTGGAAACTGCACGGCCCTCCCATTGATCTCCGTTACGTAGTGGCAGTCCTTTAGAAAACGAGTTGCTGTGGGCGGTCTGCGATGCTCCAGTCTAGGTGCTCCTGTCGCTCCCGACGCCGCCGATCTACAGACCCTGGCGATGTGACCCGTCTTTCCGCACGTCCGGCAGATAGCATCCCTGAAACGACAACTCTTCCTTTCATGGTTTCCGCCACAACCTGGGCAACTGCCTCGGCGATCTCTGTGCACTGTGCAGGCCTGACGCACCGACTCAACCCCACGGACTGGGCTCTGGCTTGGAGTAGCCTCTAGCTCGTCCATGGCATGCGCAACTTCTATCTGTGGCTTAGTGGCCTTGCGACTGGCATCAAGCTCCTCTCTTTCATAATTCTCCGTGGCGGTGGCCTCCTTCAAGGCTGAAGCAAGGGTAACCTCTTCTTTAGCCACGATGCGTCTTCTGGCTTTCTTGCTGCTCAGACCCCCAATAAACCGATCCAGGAGAGTCTCTTCCAGATTTTGGAAGCCGCAGTGCTGAGCGAGCTTCCGGAGTTCAGCCAGAAATGTGGATACAGACTCCCCAGCACGCTGCTGCCTCTTATGGAACTCCATCCGCCGGGCCATCTTGGTCTCAGTAGGCGCCAAGTGGCTTGTTAGGCAGGCAAGAATATCTTGGAGAGATGTCTCACTCAGCTTAGCTGGAGCAAGTAATGCCTTGGCTAGCTTGAAGGTCTCGGGCCCACAGTAGCTCAGGAATGTGGCCCTTCTTTTGCTGGCATCGGTGATCCCTTGAGCCACTGCGAAGAACTCGAAGCGTTCAACGTAGTCTTCCCAGGTGTGGGGCTCTGATGGCTGGAAGGGCTCCAATACCCTTGGACTCTCCATTGTCCTAGCGGGCAGGGTCGTCTTCTCAGCTGGCCAGTGAGTCTTGTTCTCAGCTGCAATCCGGACTCTGAGGCAGGGTTGTGTTTAACCGCTCCTCAGCATTCCGGATCCCATCCTCGTCGCCAGTTGTTGTGACGTGGGGTTTGTGATTTCAGCTCTCTTGACAAAACATGCTGGAGACAGTTCTCTAGTAACAGCTCTTTATTAAAGTGAACAAGACTGAAGACTGAGGAGAGGAAAGCTACATTTATAGGGACAGGGGACTAGCTAGGAAGGGATACATTTTGGAGGGAACAATATCACGCAATCACAGTGCTGCCTTTTGGAGGAAACCAATAAGACAGAGGATCCAAATACAGCAGCTTAAATGAACCAATAGTAGCTGTACCCTCTGGGACCAAAAGGCAGTTACTTTATCCTAATGCAAATACAGACAATAATACAGATATAAAATCCTTTGACTCAATACACAACACATAGATAGAAGGCAAATAAGCGTTCCATGGCTTTATTTCGCTTAGTTGCTTACTCTTGAGTAGAACTGCATATTCACTCCAGGAATAAGCACCTTTGTCAAATGAGTCAAATTGAAGCAAAACACATTGTTGGAGTGTCAGAATGCATAGATAGAAGGCGAATAAGCGTTCCATGGCTTTATTTCGCTTAGTTGCTTACTCTTGAGTAGAACTGCATATTCACTCCAGGAATACGCACCTTTGTCAAATGAGTCAAATTGAAGCAAAACACATTGTTGGAGTGTCAGAATGCATAGAAGGCAAATAAGCGTTCCATGGCTTTATTTTGCTTAGTTGCTTACTCTTGAGTAGAACTGCATATTCACTCAAGAAATGAGCACCTTTGTGAAATGACCCAAATTGAAGCAAAACACATTGTTGGAGTGTCAGAATGCATAGATAGAAGGCAAATAAGCGTTCCATGGCTTTATTTCGCTTAGTTGCTTACTCTTGAGTAGAACTGCATATTCACTCCAGGAATAAGCACATTTGTCAAATGAGTCAAATTGAAGCAAAACACATTGTTGGAGTGTCAGAATGCATAGATAGAAGGCAAATAAGCGTTCCATGGCTTTATTTCGCTTAGTTGCTTACTCTTGAGTAGAACTGCATATTCACTCCAGGAATAAGCACATTTGTCAAATGAGTCAAATTGAAGCAAAACACATTGTTGGAGTGTCAGAATGCATAGTGTTGTGACGTGGGGTTTGTGATTTCAGCTCTCTTGACAAAACATGCTGGAGACAGTTCTCTAGTAACAGCTCTTTATTAAAGTGAACAAGACTGAAGACTGAGGAGAGGAAAGCTACATTTATAGGGACAGGGGACTAGCTAGGAAGGGATACATTTTGGAGGGAACAATATCACGCAATCACAGTGCTGCCTTTTGGAGGAAACCAATAAGACAGAGGATCCAAATACAGCAGCTTAAATGAACCAATAGTAGCTGTACCCTCTGGGACCAAAAGGCAGTTACTTTATCCTAATGCAAATACAGACAATAATACAGATATAAAATCCTTTGACTCAATACACAACACCCCTCCCCCCCCCTAGTGAGCACAGCAGACGTAATCCCTCAGGTACTGTGGGGTCCTACAACTTCTACCTGATCTCCTGACAACAGGTGTTGCAGGTTCTGGATTGGGTGTTACCTGTGGTGGAGGGGCTGCTATAGGGGTTTCATCAGGAACAGATGGAGTCCCAGACATCTCAGGGTCCCCGACCTGTACCTCGTCATCATGAGGACTAGCAGACCCTGGTTCATTTGCTGAAGCCCCTGGTGACTGCACCTCTGGACCATTTTCACTCTGGTCTCGCAGCTGTGCGTCATTAGCCAGGGATGAATTATCTGACTCCTCCCTGCTGAGCGCCCGGCGCCTCAGCTGATCTATATGTCTCTTCCAAACTTGCCCATTTTCCAAGGTCACATAATAGGACACAGGTCCACTAGCCCGGGTGATCACACCAGCCACCCACCGCGGACCTCGTGAATAGTTCCTCACCCAGACCAGATCTTCAGGGGCGAGATACCTTGTTGTGTCAGTCTCAGCCTGGGGGGTTGCTCTTGAATTACGGTTTGGCATTTTATCTGGGTGGACATAATCCAGCACCGTTACCAGTCTTCTACCTAAGAGCAGCTCGGCTGGCGACTTGCCCGTCGCAGTACACGGCGTCGCATGCTGCAAAAATAACATTCGCGCAATGCGAGCCGACCAGTTACCCTCCATTAAGCGCGCAATGGATTCTTTGGCTGTTCTTACCATGCGCTCAGCCTGCCCATTGGAGGATGGGTGAAAGGGCGCGGATGTGACCCCTCTTATGAAGTTATCAGCCAAGAATGCCCTGAATTCTTGGGATACAAAAGCTGCCCCATTATCTGATACAATGGTCTCAGGTAACCCGTGGGTAGCAAACAGCTGCCTCAACACCTTGATTACGGCAGCTGATGCCATGCTAGGGACCATCGCCACTTCTAACCATTTGGAATATGCATCAACGATAACCCAAAAGACCTTCCCTTGGAATGGCCCCGCAAAATCTATGTGCAGCCGGCTCCAGGGAGTCCTGGACTGCTCCCACCAGTGGACTGGTGCTCTGGCCACTTCTGGTCGCACCTCTTGGCATGCCTTGCATGTTCGTACCCATTGTTCTATGTTCTGGTCCATTCCAGGCCACCACACATAACATCGGGCTAGCGACTTCATCCTGACCATTCCCGGGTGTCCCATGTGAAGCGTCTCAAGAACCCTGTTTCTCAGTGGTGCTGGGATGATCACCCTATCTCCCCATAGGAGACAACCCTTATGCATGGACAATTCGTGCTGCCTTGTCGCATAAGGCCTGAATTTTTCTTCATGCGGACCACCTGGCCACCCCCTCCCCACCCAAGTGAGCACACGGGAGAGAACAGCATCTTTCCTCGTTTTCTCAGCTATATCCGTAGCTGTTACAGGAGCCCCCGGAAGTGTTTCTAGCATCATAATGTGCTCCGCCGGAGCAGGATCCTCATTGCTCCCGCCAGGAAGGGGCAAGCGACTCAGCGCATCAGCATGGCACAATTGTTTCCCCGGCACATGGGTCAAGGTGTACTGGAACCCATTCAGGAATATTGACCAACGCAACATTCTGGGGGAGAGAATTTGTGGCGTTTGTTTGTTTGGGTTGAACAACCCTAACAGTGGTTTGTGGTCCGTTTTAATGGAGAATTGGCGACCGTACAAATAATCATAGAACCTTTTGATTCCGGACACAATAGCCAGTGCCTCTTTATCAATTTGAGCATAGTTGCGCTCCGTGGGCGACAACGTACGGGAATAGAAAGAGATGGGCTTTTCCGACCCATCCGGTTCCCTATGACTCAGCACAGCCCCCAGACCGTATTGAGAGGCATCACATGCCAGGACCAGCGGCTTTGACTCATCATAATGAGCAAGGACGCTCCTGCTACTCAGCATTCCTCGCAAGGAGTCAAAAGCCTTCTGCTGCTCCCGCCCCCATCGCCACACATTCTTTTTCTGCAATAGTCTATGTAATGGTTCAGCTACCGAAGCTTTCTGGGGTAAGAACGAATGATAAAAGTTAATAAGTCCCAGGAATGACTGCAACTCCGTCTTGTTCTGTGGTCGTGGTGCCTCGATGATGGCCTTAATCTTAGCATCTGTGGGGTGGATGCCTGATGCATCAATTTTAAACCCCAAGAAATCCACCGTTGGCACCCCAAAACTGCATTTTTCCTTTTTCAGTTGCAACCCCACCTCCTTGAACTTGAGCAACACTGCACGGACACGCGCAACCAGTTCCTGTGGGTCTTTTCCAGCAATCAAAACGTCATCAAAAAATGGCAAGACCCCCGGCAGACCTCTTAACAGGCGTTCCATGAGCCCTTGAAAAATCCCTGGGGCCACACAAACTCCGAACTGTAATCTGTTAACTCTGAACGCCCCTTTATGTGTGACAATAGTCTGTGCTTCCGCTGATTGTGGGGTTACTGGCAGCTGTTGGTAAGCTTGTGCCAGGTCAATTTTGGCGAACACCTTGCCCCCAGCCAGTTTAGCCAACAGATGTGATACAACTGGAATGGGGTATGAGTTTCCCCTGAGTGCCTTATTGATAGTACATTTGTAATCTGCACATATCCTGACTTCCCCATTTGCTTTAAGGGGCGTGACGATTGGAGTCTCCCACTTAGCAGAGTCCACGGGTGAGAGAACTCCCTGCTTGACCAATTTATCCAGCTCTGCCTCGATCTTGGGTTGCAGTGCAAATGGCACTCGCCTTGGTTTGAGTCGGATTGGAGCCACCCCGGGGTCCAACTCGAAGTCAACTGGGGGCCCTTTATAACAACCCAGTTTTCCATTAAAGAGACCAGCAAATTCCTTGCATAATACCTCGCTCATCTCAGGGCAGGTTTGGATTGAATTAAGCCCTGAGATACTCAGTCCCAGGGCAGGGAACCAGTCAGTGCCCAGGAGACTGGGGCGACTGCCCTTCGCAATCACCAGTTTGAGTACAGCCTGTTTGTCCCGGAACTGTAC
Organism: Zootoca vivipara; assembly: GCF_965207765.1. Taxonomy (NCBI): domain Eukaryota; kingdom Metazoa; phylum Chordata; class Lepidosauria; order Squamata; family Lacertidae; genus Zootoca; species Zootoca vivipara. The sequence goes on from NC_142590.1 coordinate 1,291,596, forward strand.
TCTCACGGCACACATTCCCATAACATGGATGCGGCCTGCTGAGTACGACTGCAAGGTTGCCGGAAAGGGCTCCAGAGGGGGCAACTTACCCCTGGGGAAGAATGTCTTCGCGGTCTGGTCTGACACGATGGTGAATGCAGATCCGGAGTCCACCTCCATGTCGCACTGCTGACCCTCAATCTTCACCTTGACGTGTGCCTTGCCTTGCGCTGGAAACTGCACGGCCCTCCCATTGATCTCCGTTACGTAGTGGCAGTCCTTTAGAAAACGAGTTGCTGTGGGCGGTCTGCGATGCTCCAGTCTAGGTGCTCCTGTCGCTCCCGACGCCACCGATCTACAGACCCTGGCGATGTGACCCGTCTTTCCGCACGTCCGGCAGATAGCATCCCTGAAACGACAACTCTTCCTTTCATGGTTTCCGCCACAACCTGGGCAACTGCCTCGGCGATCTCTGTGCACTGTGCAGGCCTGACGCACCGACTCAACCCCACGGACTGGGCTCTGGCTTGGAGTAGCCTCTAGCTCGTCCATGGCATGCGCAACTTCTATCTGTGGCTTAGTGGCCTTGCGACTGGCATCAAGCTCCTCTCTTTCATAATTCTCCGTGGCGGTGGCCTCCTTCAAGGCTGAAGCAAGGGTAACCTCTTCTTTAGCCACGATGCGTCTTCTGGCTTTCTTGCTGCTCAGACCCCCAATAAACCGATCCAGGAGAGTCTCTTCCAGATTTTGGAAGCCGCAGTGCTGAGCGAGCTTCCGGAGTTCAGCCAGAAATGTGGATACAGACTCCCCAGCACGCTGCTGCCTCTTATGGAACTCCATCCGCCGGGCCATCTTGGTCTCAGTAGGCGCCAAGTGGCTTGTTAGGCAGGCAAGAATATCTTGGAGAGATGTCTCACTCAGCTTAGCTGGAGCAAGTAATGCCTTGGCTAGCTTGAAGGTCTCGGGCCCACAGTAGCTCAGGAATGTGGCCCTTCTTTTGCTGGCATCGGTGATCCCTTGAGCCACTGCGAAGAACTCGAAGCGTTCGACGTAGTCTTCCCAGGTGTGGGGCTCTGATGGCTGGAAGGGCTCCAATACCCTTGGACTCTCCATTGTCCTAGCGGGCAGGGTCGTCTTCTCAGCTGGCCAGTGAGTCTTGTTCTCAGCTGCAATCCGGACTCTGAGGCAGGGTTGTGTTTAACCGCTCCTCAGCATTCCGGATCCCATCCTCGTCGCCAGTTGTTGTGACGTGGGGTTTGTGATTTCAGCTCTCTTGACAAAACATGCTGGAGACAGTTCTCTAGTAACAGCTCTTTATTAAAGTGAACAAGACTGAAGACTGAGGAGAGGAAAGCTACATTTATAGGGACAGGGGACTAGCTAGGAAGGGATACATTTTGGAGGGAACAATATCACGCAATCACAGTGCTGCCTTTTGGAGGAAACCAATAAGACAGAGGATCCAAATACAGCAGCTTAAATGAACCAATAGTAGCTGTACCCTCTGGGACCAAAAGGCAGTTACTTTATCCTAATGCAAATACAGACAATAATACAGATATAAAATCCTTTGACTCAATACACAACACATAGATAGAAGGCAAATAAGCGTTCCATGGCTTTATTTCGCTTAGTTGCTTACTCTTGAGTAGAACTGCATATTCACTCCAGGAATACGCACCTTTGTCAAATGAGTCAAATTGAAGCAAAACACATTGTTGGAGTGTCAGAATGCATAGATAGAAGGCAAATAAGCGTTCCATGGCTTTATTTCACTTAGTTGCTTCCTCTTGAGTAGAACTGCATATTCACTCCAGAAATAAGCATCTTTTTAAAATGAGCCAAATTGAAGCAGAAATCATTGTTGGAGTGTCAGAATGCATAGATAGAAGGCAAATAAGCGTTCCATGGCTTTATTTCGCTTAGTTGCTTACTCTTGAGTAGAACTGCATATTCACTCCAGGAATAAGTACCTTTGTCAAATGAGTCAAATTGAAGCAAAACACATTGTTGGAGTGTCAGAATGCATAGATAGAAGGCAAATAAGCGTTCCATGGCTTTATTTCGCTTAGTTGCTTACTCTTGAGTAGAACTGCATATTCACTCCAGGAATACGCACCTTTGTCAAATGAGTCAAATTGAAGCAAAACACATTGTTGGAGTGTCAGAATGCATAGATAGAAGGCAAATAAGCGTTCCATGGCTTTATTTCACTTAGTTGCTTCCTCTTGAGTAGAACTGCATATTCACTCCAGAAATAAGCATCTTTTTAAAATGAGCCAAATTGAAGCAGAAAACATTGTTGGAGTGTCAGAATGCATAGATAGAAGGCAAATAAGCGTTCCATGGCTTTATTTCACTTAGTTGCTTCCTCTTGAGTAGAACTGCATATTCACTCCAGAAATAAGCATCTTTTTAAAATGAGTCAAATTGAAGCAAAACACATTGTTGGAGTGTCAGAATGCATAGATAGAAGGCAAATAAGCGTTCCATGGCTTTATTTCGCTTAGTTGCTTACTCTTGAGTAGAACTGCATATTCACTCCAGGAATACGCACCTTTGTCAAATGAGTCAAATTGAAGCAAAACACATTGTTGGAGTGTCAGAATGCATAGATAGAAGGCAAATAAGCGTTCCATGGCTTTATTTCGCTTAGTTGCTTACTCTTGAGTAGAACTGCATATTCACTCCAGGAATACGCACCTTTGTCAAATGAGTCAAATTGAAGCAAAACACATTGTTGGAGTGTCAGAATGCATAGATAGAAGGCAAATAAGCGTTCCATGGCTTTATTTCGCTTAGTTGCTTACTCTTGAGTAGAACTGCATATTCACTCCAGAAATAAGCATCTTTTTAAAATGAGCCAAATTGAAGCAGAAAACATTGTTGGAGTGTCAGAATGCATAGTTAGAAGGCAAATAAGCGTTCCATGGCTTTATTTCGCTTAGTTGCTTACTCTTGAGTAGAACTGCATATTCACTCCAGAAATAAGCATCTTTTTAAAATGAGCCAAATTGAAGCAGAAAACATTGTTGGAGTGTCAGAATGCATAGATAGAAGGCAAATAAGCGTTCCATGGCTTTATTTCGCTTAGTTGCTTACTCTTGAGTAGAACTGCATATTCACTCAAGAAATGAGCACATTTGTCAAATGAGTCAAATTGAAGCAAAACACATTGTTGGAGTGTCAGAATGCATAGATAGAAGGCAAATAAGCGTTCCATGGCTTTATTTCGCTTAGTTGCTTACTCTTGAGTAGAACTGCATATTCACTCCAGGAATACGCACCTTTGTCAAATGAGTCAAATTGAAGCAAAACACATTGTTGGAGTGTCAGAATGCATAGATAGAAGGCAAATAAGCGTTCCATGGCTTTATTTCGCTTAGTTGCTTACTCTTGAGTAGAACTGCATATTCACTCCAGGAATACGCACCTTTGTCAAATGAGTCAAATTGAAGCAAAACACATTGTTGGAGTGTCAGAATGCATAGATAGAAGGCAAATAAGCGTTCCATGGCTTTATTTCGCTTAGTTGCTTACTCTTGAGTAGAACTGCATATTCACTCCAGAAATAAGCATCTTTTTAAAATGAGCCAAATTGAAGCAGAAAACATTGTTGGAGTGTCAGAATGCATAGTTAGAAGGCAAATAAGCGTTCCATGGCTTTATTTCGCTTAGTTGCTTACTCTTGAGTAGAACTGCATATTCACTCCAGAAATAAGCATCTTTTTAAAATGAGCCAAATTGAAGCAGAAAACATTGTTGGAGTTTCAGAATGCATTGATAGAAGGCAAATAAGCGTTCCATGGCATTATTTCGCTTAGTTGCTTACTCTTGAGTAGAACTGCATATTCACTCAAGAAATGAGCACCTTTGTGAAATGAGTCAAATTGAAGCAGAAAATATTGTTGGACTGTCAGAATGCATAGATAGAAGGCAAATAAGCGTTCCATGGCTTTATTTCGCTTAGTTGCTTACTCTTGTGTAGAACTGCATATTCACTCCAGGAATAAGCACATTTGTCAAATGAGTCAAATTGAAGCAAAACACATTGTTGGAGTGTCAGAATGCATAGATAGAAGGCAAATAAACGTTCCATGGCTTTATTTCGCTTAGTTGCTTACTCTTGAGTAGAACTGCATATTCACTCCAGGAATACGCACCTTTGTCAAATGAGTCAAATTGAAGCAAAACACATTGTTGGAGTGTCAGAATGCATAGATAGAAGGCAAATAAGCGTTCCATGGCTTTATTTCGCTTAGTTGCTTACTCTTGAGTAGAACTGCATATTCACTCCAGGAATAAGCACATTTGTCAAGTGAGTCAAATTGAAGCAAAACACATTGTTGGAGTGTCAGAATGCATAGATAGAAGGCAAATAAGCGTTCCATGGCTTTATTTCGCTTAGTTGCTTACTCTTGAGTAGAACTGCATATTCACTCCAGGAATACGCACCTTTGTCAAATGAGTCAAATTGAAGCAAAACACATTGTTGGAGTGTCAGAATGCATAGATAGAAGGCAAATAAGCGTTCCATGGCTTTATTTCGCTTAGTTGCTTACTCTTGAGTAGAACTGCATATTCACTCCAGAAATAAGCATCTTTTTAAAATGAGCCAAATTGAAGCAGAAAACATTGTTGGAGTGTCAGAATGCATAGTTAGAAGGCAAATAAGCGTTCCATGGCTTTATTTCGCTTAGTTGCTTACTCTTGAGTAGAACTGCATATTCACTCCAGAAATAAGCATCTTTTTAAAATGAGCCAAATTGAAGCAGAAAACATTGTTGGAGTGTCAGAATGCATAGATAGAAGGCAAATAAGCGTTCCATGGCTTTATTTCGCTTAGTTGCTTACTCTTGAGTAGAACTGCATATTCACTCAAGAAATGAGCACATTTGTCAAATGAGTCAAATTGAAGCAAAACACATTGTTGGAGTGTCAGAATGCATAGATAGAAGGCAAATAAGCGTTCCATGGCTTTATTTCGCTTAGTTGCTTACTCTTGAGTAGAACTGCATATTCACTCCAGGAATACGCACCTTTGTCAAATGAGTCAAATTGAAGCAAAACACATTGTTGGAGTGTCAGAATGCATAGATAGAAGGCAAATAAGCGTTCCATGGCTTTATTTCGCTTAGTTGCTTACTCTTGAGTAGAACTGCATATTCACTCCAGGAATACGCACCTTTGTCAAATGAGTCAAATTGAAGCAAAACACATTGTTGGAGTGTCAGAATGCATAGATAGAAGGCAAATAAGCGTTCCATGGCTTTATTTCGCTTAGTTGCTTACTCTTGAGTAGAACTGCATATTCACTCAAGAAATGAGCACCTTTGTGAAATGACCCAAATTGAAGCAAAACACATTGTTGGAGTGTCAGAATGCATAGATAGAAGGCAAATAAGCGTTCCATGGCTTTATTTCGCTTAGTTGCTTACTCTTGAGTAGAACTGCATATTCACTCCAGGAATACGCACCTTTGTCAAATGAGTCAAATTGAAGCAAAACACATTGTTGGAGTGTCAGAATGCATAGATAGAAGGCAAATAAGCGTTCCATGGCTTTATTTCGCTTAGTTGCTTACTCTTGAGTAGAACTGCATATTCACTCAAGAAATGAGCACATTAGTCAAATGAGTCAAATTGAAGCAAAACACATTGTTGGAGTGTCAGAATGCATAGATAGAAGGCAAATAAGCGTTCCATGGCTTTATTTCGCTTAGTTGCTTACTCTTGAGTAGAACTGCATATTCACTCCAGGAATACGCACCTTTGTCAAATGAGTGAAATTGAAGCAAAACACATTGTTGGAGTGTCAGAATGCATAGATAGAAGGCAAATAAGCGTTCCATGGCTTTATTTCGCTTAGTTGCTTACTCTTGAGTAGAACTGCATATTCACTCCAGGAATAAGCACATTTGTCAAATGAGTCAAATTGAAGCAAAACACATTGTTGGAGTGTCAGAATGCATAGATAGAAGGCGAATAAGCGTTCCATGGCTTTATTTCGCTTAGTTGCTTACTCTTGAGTAGAACTGCATATTCACTCCAGGAATAAGTACCTTTGTCAAATGAGTCAAATTGAAGCAAAACACATTGTTGGAGTGTCAGAATGCATAGATAGAAGGCAAATAAGCGTTCCATGGCTTTATTTCGCTTAGTTGCTTACTCTTGAGTAGAACTGCATATTCACTCCAGGAATACGCACCTTTGTCAAATGAGTCAAATTGAAGCAAAACACATTGTTGGAGTGTCAGAATGCATAGATAGAAGGCAAATAAGCGTTCCATGGCTTTATTTCACTTAGTTGCTTCCTCTTGAGTAGAACTGCATATTCACTCCAGAAATAAGCATCTTTTTAAAATGAGCCAAATTGAAGCAGAAAACATTGTTGGAGTGTCAGAATGCATAGTTAGAAGGCAAATCAGCGTTCCATGGCTTTATTTCGCTTAGTTGCTTACTCTTGAATAGAACTGCATATTCACTCCAGAAATAAGCATCTTTTTAAAATGAGCCAAATTGAAGCAGAAAACATTGTTGGAGTGTCAGAATGCATTGATAGAAGGCAAATAAGGGTTCCATGGCTTTATTTCGCTTAGTTGCTTACTCTTGAGTAGAACTGCATATTCACTCCAGGAATAAGCACATTTGTCAAATGAGTCAAATTGAAGCAAAACACATTGTTGGAGTGTCAGAATGCATAGATAGAAGGCAAATAAGCGTTCCATGGCTTTATTTCGCTTAGTTGCTTACTCTTGAGTAGAACTGCATATTCACTCCAGGAATACGGACCTTTGTCAAATGAGTCAAATTGAAGCAAAACACATTGTTGGAGTGTCAGAATGCATAGATAGAAGGCAAATAAGCGTTCCATGGCTTTATTTCGCTTAGTTGCTTACTCTTGAGTAGAACTGCATATTCACTCAAGAAATGAGCACCTTTGTGAAATGACCCAAATTGAAGCAAAACACATTGTTGGAGTGTCAGAATGCATAGATAGAAGGCAAATAAGCGTTCCATGGCTTTATTTCGCTTAGTTGCTTACTCTTGAGTAGAACTGCATATTCACTCCAGGAATACGCACCTTTGTCAAATGAGTCAAATTGAAGCAAAACACATTGTTGGAGTGTCAGAATGCATAGATAGAAGGCAAATAAGCGTTCCATGGCTTTATTTCGCTTAGTTGCTTACTCTTGAGTAGAACTGCATATTCACTCCAGAAATAAGCATCTTTTTAAAATGAGCCAAATTGAAGCAGAAAACATTGTTGGAGTGTCAGAATGCATAGTTAGAAGGCAAATAAGCGTTCCATGGCTTTATTTCGCTTAGTTGCTTACTCTTGAGTAGAACTGCATATTCACTCCAGAAATAAGCATCTTTTTAAAATGAGCCAAATTGAAGCAGAAAACATTGTTGGAGTGTCAGAATGCATAGATAGAAGGCAAATAAGCGTTCCATGGCTTTATTTCGCTTAGTTGCTTACTCTTGAGTAGAACTGCATATTCACTCAAGAAATGAGCACATTTGTCAAATGAGTCAAATTGAAGCAAAACACATTGTTGGAGTGTCAGAATGCATAGATAGAAGGCAAATAAGCGTTCCATGGCTTTATTTCGCTTAGTTGCTTACTCTTGAGTAGAACTGCATATTCACTCAAGAAATGAGCACCTTTGTGAAATGACCCAAATTGAAGCAAAACACATTGTTGGAGTGTCAGAATGCATAGATAGAAGGCAAATAAGCGTTCCATGGCTTTATTTCGCTTAGTTGCTTACTCTTGAGTAGAACTGCATATTCACTCCAGGAATACGGACCTTTGTCAAATGAGTCAAATTGAAGCAAAACACATTGTTGGAGTGTCAGAATGCATAGATAGAAGGCAAATAAGCGTTCCATGGCTTTATTTCGCTTAGTTGCTTACTCTTGAGTAGAACTGCATATTCACTCAAGAAATGAGCACCTTTGTGAAATGACCCAAATTGAAGCAAAACACATTGTTGGAGTGTCAGAATGCATAGATAGAAGGCAAATAAGCGTTCCATGGCTTTATTTCGCTTAGTTGCTTACTCTTGAGTAGAACTGCATATTCACTCCAGGAATACGCACCTTTGTCAAATGAGTCAAATTGAAGCAAAACACATTGTTGGAGTGTCAGAATGCATAGATAGAAGGCAAATAAGCGTTCCATGGCTTTATTTCGCTTAGTTGCTTACTCTTGAGTAGAACTGCATATTCACTCCAGAAATAAGCATCTTTTTAAAATGAGCCAAATTGAAGCAGAAAACATTGTTGGAGTGTCAGAATGCATAGTTAGAAGGCAAATAAGCGTTCCATGGCTTTATTTCGCTTAGTTGCTTACTCTTGAGTAGAACTGCATATTCACTCCAGAAATAAGCATCTTTTTAAAATGAGCCAAATTGAAGCAGAAAACATTGTTGGAGTGTCAGAATGCATAGATAGAAGGCAAATAAGCGTTCCATGGCTTTATTTCGCTTAGTTGCTTACTCTTGAGTAGAACTGCATATTCACTCAAGAAATGAGCACATTTGTCAAATGAGTCAAATTGAAGCAAAACACATTGTTGGAGTGTCAGAATGCATAGATAGAAGGCAAATAAGCGTTCCATGGCTTTATTTCGCTTAGTTGCTTACTCTTGAGTAGAACTGCATATTCACTCAAGAAATGAGCACCTTTGTGAAATGACCCAAATTGAAGCAAAACACATTGTTGGAGTGTCAGAATGCATAGATAGAAGGCAAATAAGCGTTCCATGGCTTTATTTCGCTTAGTTGCTTACTCTTGAGTAGAACTGCATATTCACTCCAGAAATAAGCATCTTTTTAAAATGAGCCAAATTGAAGCAGAAAACATTGTTGGAGTGTCAGAATGCATAGATAGAAGGCAAATAAGCGTTCCATGGCTTTATTTCGCTTAGTTGCTTACTCTTGAGTAGAACTGCATATTCACTCAAGAAATGAGCACATTTGTCAAATGAGTCAAATTGAAGCAAAACACATTGTTGGAGTGTCAGAATGCATAGATAGAAGGCAAATAAGCGTTCAATGGCTTTATTTCGCTTAGTTGCTTACTCTTGAGTAGAACTGCATATTCACTCCAGGAATACGCACCTTTGTCAAATGAGTCAAATTGAAGCAAAACACATTGTTGGAGTGTCAGAATGCATAGATAGAAGGCAAATAAGCGTTCCATGGCTTTATTTCGCTTAGTTGCTTACTCTTGAGTAGAACTGCATATTCACTCCAGGAATACGCACCTTTGTCAAATGAGTCAAATTGAAGCAAAACACATTGTTGGAGTGTCAGAATGCATAGATAGAAGGCAAATAAGCGTTCCATGGCTTTATTTCGCTTAGTTGCTTACTCTTGAGTAGAACTGCATATTCACTCCAGAAATAAGCATCTTTTTAAAATGAGCCAAATTGAAGCAGAAAACATTGTTGGAGTGTCAGAATGCATAGATAGAAGGCAAATAAGCGTTCCATGGCTTTATTTCGCTTAGTTGCTTACTCTTGAGTAGAACTGCATATTCACTCAAGAAATGAGCACATTTGTCAAATGAGTCAAATTGAAGCAAAACACATTGTTGGAGTGTCAGAATGCATAGATAGAAGGCAAATAAGCGTTCCATGGCTTTATTTCGCTTAGTTGCTTACTCTTGAGTAGAACTGCATATTCACTCAAGAAATGAGCACCTTTGTGAAATGACCCAAATTGAAGCAAAACACATTGTTGGAGTGTCAGAATGCATAGATAGAAGTCAAATAAGCGTTCCATGGCTTTATTTCGCTTAGTTGCTTACTCTTGAGTAGAACTGCATATTCACTCCAGGAATACGCACCTTTGTCAAATGAGTCAAATTGAAGCAAAACACATTGTTGGAGTGTCAGAATGCATAGATAGAAGGCAAATAAGCGTTCCATGGCTTTATTTCGCTTAGTTGCTTACTCTTGAGTAGAACTGCATATTCACTCCAGGAATAAGCACCTTTGTCAAATGAGTCAAATTGAAGCAAAACACATTGTTGGAGTGTCAGAATGCATAGATAGAAGGCAAATAAGCGTTCCATGGCTTTATTTCGCTTAGTTGCTTACTCTTGAGTAGAACTGCATATTCACTCCAGGAATACGCACCTTTGTCAAATGAGTCAAATTGAAGCAAAACACATTGTTGGAGTGTCAGAATGCATAGATAGAAGGCAAATAAGCGTTCCATGGCTTTATTTCGCTTAGTTGCTTACTCTTGAGTAGAACTGCATATTCACTCCAGGAATACGCACCTTTGTCAAATGAGTCAAATTGAAGCAAAACACATTGTTGGAGTGTCAGAATGCATAGATAGAAGGCAAATAAGCGTTCCATGGCTTTATTTCGCTTAGTTGCTTACTCTTGAGTAGAACTGCATATTCACTCCAGGAATACGCACCTTTGTCAAATGAGTCAAATTGAAGCAAAACACATTGTTGGAGTGTCAGAATGCATAGATAGAAGGCAAATAAGCGTTCCATGGCTTTATTTCGCTTAGTTGCTTACTCTTAAGTAGAACTGCATATTCACTCCAGGAATAAGCACCTTTGTCAAATGAGTCAAATTGAAGCAAAACACATTGTTGGAGTGTCAGAATGCATAGATAGAAGGCAAATAAGCGTTCCATGGCTTTATTTCGCTTAGTTGCTTACTCTTGAGTAGAACTGCATATTCACTCCAGGAATACGCACCTTTGTCAAATGAGTCAAATTGAAGCAAAACACATTGTTGGAGTGTCAGAATGCATAGATAGAAGGCAAATAAGCGTTCCATGGCTTTATTTCGCTTAGTTGCTTACTCTTGAGTAGAACTGCATATTCACTCCAGGAATACGCACCTTTGTCAAATGAGTCAAATTGAAGCAAAACACATTGTTGGAGTGTCAGAATGCATAGATAGAAGGCAAATAAGCGTTCCATGGCTTTATTTCGCTTAGTTGCTTACTCTTGAGTAGAACTCCATATTCACTCCAGGAATAAGCACCTTTGTCAAATGAGTCAAATTGAAGCAAAACACATTGTTGGAGTGTCAGAATGCATAGATAGAAGGCAAATAAGCGTTCCATGGCTTTATTTCGCTTAGTTGCTTACTCTTGAGTAGAACTGCATATTCACTCCAGGAATAAGCACATTTGTCAAATGAGTCAAATTGAAGCAAAACACATTGTTGGAGTGTCAGAATGCATAGATAGAAGGCAAATAAGCGTTCCATGGCTTTATTTCGCTTAGTTGCTTACTCTTGAGTAGAACTGCATATTCACTCCAGGAATAAGCACCTTTGTCAAATGAGTCAAATTGAAGCAAAACACATTGTTGGAGTGTCAGAATGCATAGATAGAAGGCGAATAAGCGTTCCATGGCTTTATTTCGCTTAGTTGCTTACTCTTGAGTAGAACTGCATATTCACTCCAGGAATAAGTACCTTTGTCAAATGAGTCAAATTGAAGCAAAACACATTGTTGGAGTGTCAGAATGCATAGATAGAAGGCAAATAAGCGTTCCATGGCTTTATTTCGCTTAGTTGCTTACTCTTGAGTAGAACTGCATATTCACTCCAGGAATACGCACCTTTGTCAAATGAGTCAAATTGAAGCAAAACACATTGTTGGAGTGTCAGAATGCATAGATAGAAGGCAAATAAGCGTTCCATGGCTTTATTTCACTTAGTTGCTTCCTCTTGAGTAGAACTGCATATTCACTCCAGAATTAAGCATCTTTTTAAAATGAGCCAAATTGAAACAGAAAACATTGTTGGAGTGTCAGAATGCATAGTTAGAAGGCAAATAAGCGTTCCATGGCTTTATTTCGCTTAGTTGCTTACTCTTGAGTAGAACTGCATATTCACTCCAGGAATAAGTACCTTTGTCAAATGAGTCAAATTGAAGCAAAACACATTGTTGGAGTGTCAGAATGCATAGATAGAAGGCAAATAAGCGTTCCATGGCTTTATTTCGCTTAGTTGCTTACTCTTGAGTAGAACTGCATATTCACTCAAGAAATGAGCACCTTTGTGAAATGACCCAAATTGAAGCAAAACACATTGTTGGAGTGTCAGAATGCATAGATAGAAGGCAAATAAGCGTTCCATGGCTTTATTTCGCTTAGTTGCTTACTCTTGAGTAGAACTGCATATTCAGAAATAAGCATCTTTTTAAAATGAGCCAAATTGAAGCAGAAAACATTGTTGGAGTGTCAGAATGCATAGTTAGAAGGCAAATAAGCGTTCCATGGCTTTATTTCGCTTAGTTGCTTACTCTTGAGTAGAACTGCAGATTCACTCCAGAAATAAGCATCTTTTTAAAATGAGCCAAATTGAAGCAGAAAACATTGTTGGAGTGTCAGAATGCATAGATAGAAGGCAAATAAGCGTTCCATGGCTTTATTTCGCTTAGTTGCTTACTCTTGAGTAGAACTGCATATTCACTCAAGAAATGAGCACATTTGTCAAATGAGTCAAATTGAAGCAAAACACATTGTTGGAGTGTCAGAATGCATAGATAGAAGGCAAATAAGCGTTCCATGGCTTTATTTCGCTTAGTTGCTTACTCTTGAGTAGAACTGCATATTCACTCCAGGAATACGCACCTTTGTCAAATGAGTCAAATTGAAGCAAAACACATTGTTGGAGTGTCAGAATGCATAGATAGAAGGCAAATAAGCGTTCCATGGCTTTATTTCGCTTAGTTGCTTACTCTTGAGTAGAACTGCATATTCACTCCAGAAATAAGCATCTTTTTAAAATGAGCCAAATTGAAGCAGAAAACATTGTTGGAGTGTCAGAATGCATAGTTAGAAGGCAAATAAGCGTTCCATGGCTTTATTTCGCTTAGTTGCTTACTCTTGAGTAGAACTGCATATTCACTCAAGAAATAAGCATCTTTTTAAAATGAGCCAAATTGAAGCAGAAAACATTGTTGGAGTTTCAGAATGCATTGATAGAAGGCAAATAAGCGTTCCATGGCATTATTTCGCTTAGTTGCTTACTCTTGAGTAGAACTGCATATTCACTCAAGAAATGAGCACCTTTGTGAAATGAGTCAAATTGAAGCAGAAAATATTGTTGGAGTGTCAGAATGCATAGATAGAAGGCAAATAAGCGTTCCATGGCTTTATTTCGCTTAGTTGCTTACTCTTGTGTAGAACTGCATATTCACTCCAGGAATAAGCACATTTGTCAAATGAGTCAAATTGAAGCAAAACACATTGTTGGAGTGTCAGAATGCATAGATAGAAGGCAAATAAACGTTCCATGGCTTTATTTCGCTTAGTTGCTTACTCTTGAGTAGAACTGCATATTCACTCCAGGAATACGCACCTTTGTCAAATGAGTCAAATTGAAGCAAAACACATTGTTGGAGTGTCAGAATGCATAGATAGAAGGCAAATAAGCGTTCCATGGCTTTATTTCGCTTAGTTGCTTACTCTTGAGTAGAACTGCATATTCACTCCAGAAATAAGCATCTTTTTAAAATGAGCCAAATTGAAGCAGAAAACATTGTTGGAGTGTCAGAATGCATAGTTAGAAGGCAAATAAGCGTTCCATGGCTTTATTTCGCTTAGTTGCTTACTCTTGAGTAGAACTGCATATTCACTCCAGAAATAAGCATCTTTTTAAAATGAGCCAAATTGAAGCAGAAAACATTGTTGGAGTGTCAGAATGCATAGATAGAAGGCAAATAAGCGTTCCATGGCTTTATTTCGCTTAGTTGCTTACTCTTGAGTAGAACTGCATATTCACTCAAGAAATGAGCACATTTTTCAAATGAGTCAAATTGAAGCAAAACACATTGTTGGAGTGTCAGAATGCATAGATAGAAGGCAAATAAGCGTTCCATGGCTTTATTTCGCTTAGTTGCTTACTCTTGAGTAGAACTGCATATTCAATCAAGAAATGAGCACCTTTGTGAAATGACCCAAATTGAAGCAAAACACATTGTTGGAGTGTCAGAATGCATAGATAGAAGGCAAATAAGCGTTCCATGGCTTTATTTCGCTTAGTTGCTTACTCTTGAGTAGAACTGCATATTCACTCCAGGAATACGCACCTTTGTCAAATGAGTCAAATTTAAGCAAAACACATTGTTGGAGTGTCAGAATGCATAGATAGAAGGCAAATAAGCGTTCCATGGCTTTATTTCGCTTAGTTGCTTACTCCTGAGTAGAACTGCATATTCACTCAAGAAATGAGCACCTTTGTGAAATGACCCAAATTGAAGCAAAACACATTGTTGGAGTGTCAGAATGCATAGATAGAAGGCAAATAAGCGTTCCATGGCTTTATTTCGCTTAGTTGCTTACTCTTGAGTAGAACTGCATATTCACTCCAGGAATACGCACCTTTGTCAAATGAGTCAAATTGAAGCAAAACACATTGTTGGAGTGTCAGAATGCATAGATAGAAGGCAAATAAGCGTTCCATGGCTTTATTTCGCTTAGTTGCTTACTCTTGAGTAGAACTGCATATTCACTCCAGGAATACGCACCTTTGTCAAATGAGTCAAATTGAAGCAAAACACATTGTTGGAGTGTCAGAATGCATAGATAGAAGGCAAATAAGCGTTCCATGGCTTTATTTCGCTTAGTTGCTTACTCTTGAGTAGAACTGCATATTCACTCAAGAAATGAGCACCTTTGTGAAATGACCCAAATTGAAGCAAAACACATTGTTGGAGTGTCAGAATGCATAGATAGAAGGCAAATAAGCGTTCCATGGCTTTATTTCGCTTAGTTGCTTACTCTTGAGTAGAACTGCATATTCACTCCAGAAATAAGCATCTTTTTAAAATGAGCCAAATTGAAGCAGAAAACATTGTTGGAGTGTCAGAATGCATAGTTAGAAGGCAAATCAGCGTTCCATGGCTTTATTTCGCTTAGTTGCTTACTCTTGAATAGAACTGCATATTCACTCCAGAAATAAGCATCTTTTTAAAATGAGCCAAATTGAAGCAGAAAACATTGTTGGAGTGTCAGAATGCATTGATAGAAGGCAAATAAGGGTTCCATGGCTTTATTTCGCTTAGTTGCTTACTCTTGAGTAGAACTGCATATTCACTCAAGAAATGAGCACATTTGTCAAATGAGTCAAATTGAAGCAAAACACATTGTTGGAGTGTCAGAATGCATAGATAGAAGGCAAATAAGCGTTCCATGGCTTTATTTCGCTTAGTTGCTTACTCTTGAGTAGAACTGCATATTCACTCAAGAAATGAGCACCTTTGTGAAATGACCCAAATTGAAGCAAAACACATTGTTGGAGTGTCAGAATGCATAGATAGAAGGCAAATAAGCGTTCCATGGCTTTATTTCGCTTAGTTGCTTACTCTTGAGTAGAACTGCATATTCACTCCAGAAATAAGCATCTTTTTAAAATGAGCCAAATTGAAGCAGAAAACATTGTTGGAGTGTCAGAATGCATAGATAGAAGGCAAATAAGCGTTCCATGGCTTTATTTCGCTTAGTTGCTTACTCTTGAGTAGAACTGCATATTCACTCAAGAAATGAGCACATTTGTCAAATGAGTCAAATTGAAGCAAAACACATTGTTGGAGTGTCAGAATGCATAGATAGAAGGCAAATAAGCGTTCCATGACTTTATTTCGCTTAGTTGCTTACTCTTGAGTAGAACTGCATATTCACTCCAGGAATACGCACCTTTGTCAAATGAGTCAAATTGAAGCAAAACACATTGTTGGAGTGTCAGAATGCATAGATAGAAGGCAAATAAGCGTTCCATGGCTTTATTTCGCTTAGTTGCTTACTCTTGAGTAGAACTGCATATTCACTCCAGGAATACGCACCTTTGTCAAATGAGTCAAATTGAAGCAAAACACATTGTTGGAGTGTCAGAATGCATAGATAGAAGGCAAATAAGCGTTCCATGGCTTTATTTCGCTTAGTTGCTTACTCTTGAGTAGAACTGCATATTCACTCCAGAAATAAGCATCTTTTTAAAATGAGCCAAATTGAAGCAGAAAACATTGTTGGAGTGTCAGAATGCATAGATAGAAGGCAAATAAGCGTTCCATGGCTTTATTTCGCTTAGTTGCTTACTCTTGAGTAGAACTGCATATTCACTCAAGAAATGAGCACATTTGTCAAATGAGTCAAATTGAAGCAAAACACATTGTTGGAGTGTCAGAATGCATAGATAGAAGGCAAATAAGCGTTCCATGGCTTTATTTCGCTTAGTTGCTTACTCTTGAGTAGAACTGCATATTCACTCAAGAAATGAGCACCTTTGTGAAATGACCCAAATTGAAGCAAAACACATTGTTGGAGTGTCAGAATGCATAGATAGAAGGCAAATAAGCGTTCCATGGCTTTATTTCGCTTAGTTGCTTACTCTTGAGTAGAACTGCATATTCACTCCAGGAATACGCACCTTTGTCAAATGAGTCAAATTGAAGCAAAACACATTGTTGGAGTGTCAGAATGCATAGATAGAAGGCAAATAAGCGTTCCATGGCTTTATTTCGCTTAGTTGCTTACTCTTGAGTAGAACTGCATATTCACTCCAGGAATAAGCACCTTTGTCAAATGAGTCAAATTGAAGCAAAACACATTGTTGGAGTGTCAGAATGCATAGATAGAAGGCAAATAAGCGTTCCATGGCTTTATTTCGCTTAGTTGCTTACTCTTGAGTAGAACTGCATATTCACTCCAGGAATACGCACCTTTGTCAAATGAGTCAAATTGAAGCAAAACACATTGTTGGAGTGTCAGAATGCATAGATAGAAGGCAAATAAGCGTTCCATGGCTTTATTTCGCTTAGTTGCTTACTCTTGAGTAGAACTGCATATTCACTCCAGGAATACGCACCTTTGTCAAATGAGTCAAATTGAAGCAAAACACATTGTTGGAGTGTCAGAATGCATAGATAGAAGGCAAATAAGCGTTCCATGGCTTTATTTCGCTTAGTTGCTTACTCTTGAGTAGAACTGCATATTCACTCCAGGAATACGCACCTTTGTCAAATGAGTCAAATTGAAGCAAAACACATTGTTGGAGTGTCAGAATGCATAGATAGAAGGCAAATAAGCGTTCCATGGCTTTATTTCGCTTAGTTGCTTACTCTTAAGTAGAACTGCATATTCACTCCAGGAATAAGCACCTTTGTCAAATGAGTCAAATTGAAGCAAAACACATTGTTGGAGTGTCAGAATGCATAGATAGAAGGCAAATAAGCGTTCCATGGCTTTATTTCGCTTAGTTGCTTACTCTTGAGTAGAACTGCATATTCACTCCAGGAATACGCACCTTTGTCAAATGAGTCAAATTGAAGCAAAACACATTGTTGGAGTGTCAGAATGCATAGATAGAAGGCAAATAAGCGTTCCATGGCTTTATTTCGCTTAGTTGCTTACTCTTGAGTAGAACTGCATATTCACTCCAGGAATACGCACCTTTGTCAAATGAGTCAAATTGAAGCAAAACACATTGTTGGAGTGTCAGAATGCATAGATAGAAGGCAAATAAGCGTTCCATGGCTTTATTTCGCTTAGTTGCTTACTCTTGAGTAGAACTCCATATTCACTCCAGGAATAAGCACCTTTGTCAAATGAGTCAAATTGAAGCAAAACACATTGTTGGAGTGTCAGAATGCATAGATAGAAGGCAAATAAGCGTTCCATGGCTTTATTTCGCTTAGTTGCTTACTCTTGAGTAGAACTGCATATTCACTCCAGGAATAAGCACATTTGTCAAATGAGTCAAATTGAAGCAAAACACATTGTTGGAGTGTCAGAATGCATAGATAGAAGGCAAATAAGCGTTCCATGGCTTTATTTCGCTTAGTTGCTTACTCTTGAGTAGAACTGCATATTCACTCCAGGAATAAGCACCTTTGTCAAATGAGTCAAATTGAAGCAAAACACATTGTTGGAGTGTCAGAATGCATAGATAGAAGGCGAATAAGCGTTCCATGGCTTTATTTCGCTTAGTTGCTTACTCTTGAGTAGAACTGCATATTCACTCCAGGAATAAGTACCTTTGTCAAATGAGTCAAATTGAAGCAAAACACATTGTTGGAGTGTCAGAATGCATAGATAGAAGGCAAATAAGCGTTCCATGGCTTTATTTCGCTTAGTTGCTTACTCTTGAGTAGAACTGCATATTCACTCCAGGAATACGCACCTTTGTCAAATGAGTCAAATTGAAGCAAAACACATTGTTGGAGTGTCAGAATGCATAGATAGAAGGCAAATAAGCGTTCCATGGCTTTATTTCACTTAGTTGCTTCCTCTTGAGTAGAACTGCATATTCACTCCAGAATTAAGCATCTTTTTAAAATGAGCCAAATTGAAACAGAAAACATTGTTGGAGTGTCAGAATGCATAGTTAGAAGGCAAATAAGCGTTCCATGGCTTTATTTCGCTTAGTTGCTTACTCTTGAGTAGAACTGCATATTCACTCCAGGAATAAGTACCTTTGTCAAATGAGTCAAATTGAAGCAAAACACATTGTTGGAGTGTCAGAATGCATAGATAGAAGGCAAATAAGCGTTCCATGGCTTTATTTCGCTTAGTTGCTTACTCTTGAGTAGAACTGCATATTCACTCAAGAAATGAGCACCTTTGTGAAATGACCCAAATTGAAGCAAAACACATTGTTGGAGTGTCAGAATGCATAGATAGAAGGCAAATAAGCGTTCCATGGCTTTATTTCGCTTAGTTGCTTACTCTTGAGTAGAACTGCATATTCAGAAATAAGCATCTTTTTAAAATGAGCCAAATTGAAGCAGAAAACATTGTTGGAGTGTCAGAATGCATAGTTAGAAGGCAAATAAGCGTTCCATGGCTTTATTTCGCTTAGTTGCTTACTCTTGAGTAGAACTGCAGATTCACTCCAGAAATAAGCATCTTTTTAAAATGAGCCAAATTGAAGCAGAAAACATTGTTGGAGTGTCAGAATGCATAGATAGAAGGCAAATAAGCGTTCCATGGCTTTATTTCGCTTAGTTGCTTACTCTTGAGTAGAACTGCATATTCACTCAAGAAATGAGCACATTTGTCAAATGAGTCAAATTGAAGCAAAACACATTGTTGGAGTGTCAGAATGCATAGATAGAAGGCAAATAAGCGTTCCATGGCTTTATTTCGCTTAGTTGCTTACTCTTGAGTAGAACTGCATATTCACTCCAGGAATACGCACCTTTGTCAAATGAGTCAAATTGAAGCAAAACACATTGTTGGAGTGTCAGAATGCATAGATAGAAGGCAAATAAGCGTTCCATGGCTTTATTTCGCTTAGTTGCTTACTCTTGAGTAGAACTGCATATTCACTCCAGAAATAAGCATCTTTTTAAAATGAGCCAAATTGAAGCAGAAAACATTGTTGGAGTGTCAGAATGCATAGTTAGAAGGCAAATAAGCGTTCCATGGCTTTATTTCGCTTAGTTGCTTACTCTTGAGTAGAACTGCATATTCACTCAAGAAATAAGCATCTTTTTAAAATGAGCCAAATTGAAGCAGAAAACATTGTTGGAGTTTCAGAATGCATTGATAGAAGGCAAATAAGCGTTCCATGGCATTATTTCGCTTAGTTGCTTACTCTTGAGTAGAACTGCATATTCACTCAAGAAATGAGCACCTTTGTGAAATGAGTCAAATTGAAGCAGAAAATATTGTTGGAGTGTCAGAATGCATAGATAGAAGGCAAATAAGCGTTCCATGGCTTTATTTCGCTTAGTTGCTTACTCTTGTGTAGAACTGCATATTCACTCCAGGAATAAGCACATTTGTCAAATGAGTCAAATTGAAGCAAAACACATTGTTGGAGTGTCAGAATGCATAGATAGAAGGCAAATAAACGTTCCATGGCTTTATTTCGCTTAGTTGCTTACTCTTGAGTAGAACTGCATATTCACTCCAGGAATACGCACCTTTGTCAAATGAGTCAAATTGAAGCAAAACACATTGTTGGAGTGTCAGAATGCATAGATAGAAGGCAAATAAGCGTTCCATGGCTTTATTTCGCTTAGTTGCTTACTCTTGAGTAGAACTGCATATTCACTCCAGAAATAAGCATCTTTTTAAAATGAGCCAAATTGAAGCAGAAAACATTGTTGGAGTGTCAGAATGCATAGTTAGAAGGCAAATAAGCGTTCCATGGCTTTATTTCGCTTAGTTGCTTACTCTTGAGTAGAACTGCATATTCACTCCAGAAATAAGCATCTTTTTAAAATGAGCCAAATTGAAGCAGAAAACATTGTTGGAGTGTCAGAATGCATAGATAGAAGGCAAATAAGCGTTCCATGGCTTTATTTCGCTTAGTTGCTTACTCTTGAGTAGAACTGCATATTCACTCAAGAAATGAGCACATTTTTCAAATGAGTCAAATTGAAGCAAAACACATTGTTGGAGTGTCAGAATGCATAGATAGAAGGCAAATAAGCGTTCCATGGCTTTATTTCGCTTAGTTGCTTACTCTTGAGTAGAACTGCATATTCACTCAAGAAATGAGCACCTTTGTGAAATGACCCAAATTGAAGCAAAACACATTGTTGGAGTGTCAGAATGCATAGATAGAAGGCAAATAAGCGTTCCATGGCTTTATTTCGCTTAGTTGCTTACTCTTGAGTAGAACTGCATATTCACTCCAGGAATACGCACCTTTGTCAAATGAGTCAAATTGAAGCAAAACACATTGTTGGAGTGTCAGAATGCATAGATAGAAGGCAAATAAGCGTTCCATGGCTTTATTTCGCTTAGTTGCTTACTCTTGAGTAGAACTGCATATTCACTCCAGAAATAAGCATCTTTTTAAAATGAGCCAAATTGAAGCAGAAAACATTGTTGGAGTGTCAGAATGCATAGTTAGAAGGCAAATCAGCGTTCCATGGCTTTATTTCGCTTAGTTGCTTACTCTTGAATAGAACTGCATATTCACTCCAGAAATAAGCATCTTTTTAAAATGAGCCAAATTGAAGCAGAAAACATTGTTGGAGTGTCAGAATGCATTGATAGAAGGCAAATAAGGGTTCCATGGCTTTATTTCGCTTAGTTGCTTACTCTTGAGTAGAACTGCATATTCACTCAAGAAATGAGCACATTTGTCAAATGAGTCAAATTGAAGCAAAACACATTGTTGGAGTGTCAGAATGCATAGATAGAAGGCAAATAAGCGTTCCATGGCTTTATTTCGCTTAGTTGCTTACTCTTGAGTAGAACTGCATATTCACTCAAGAAATGAGCACCTTTGTGAAATGACCCAAATTGAAGCAAAACACATTGTTGGAGTGTCAGAATGCATAGATAGAAGGCAAATAAGCGTTCCATGGCTTTATTTCGCTTAGTTGCTTACTCTTGAGTAGAACTGCATATTCACTCCAGGAATACGCACCTTTGTCAAATGAGTCAAATTGAAGCAAAACACATTGTTGGAGTGTCAGAATGCATAGATAGAAGGCAAATAAGCGTTCCATGGCTTTATTTCGCTTAGTTGCTTACTCCTGAGTAGAACTGCATATTCACTCAAGAAATGAGCACATTTGTCAAATGAGTCAAATTGAAGCAAAACACATTGTTGGAGTGTCAGAATGCATAGATAGAAGGCAAATAAGCGTTCCATGGCTTTATTTCGCTTAGTTGCTTACTCTTGAGTAGAACTGCATATTCACTCCAGGAATACGCACCTTTGTCAAATGAGTCAAATTGAAGCAAAACACATTGTTGGAGTGTAAGAATGCATAGATAGAAGGCAAATAAGCGTTCCATGGCTTTATTTCGCTTAGTTGCTTACTCTTGAGTAGAACTGCATATTCACTCCAGGAATACGCACCTTTGTCAAATGAGTCAAATTGAAGCAAAAGACATTGTTGGAGTGTCAGAATGCATAGATAGAAGGCAAATAAGCGTTCCATGGCTTTATTTCGCTTAGTTGCTTACTCTTGAGTAGAACTGCATATTCACTCAAGAAATGAGCACCTTTGTGAAATGACCCAAATTGAAGCAAAACACATTGTTGGAGTGTCAGAATGCATAGATAGAAGGCAAATAAGCGTTCCATGGCTTTATTTCGCTTAGTTGCTTACTCTTGAGTAGAACTGCATATTCACTCCAGGAATACGCACCTTTGTCAAATGAGTCAAATTGAAGCAAAACACATTGTTGGAGTGTCAGAATGCATAGATAGAAGGCAAATAAGCGTTCCATGGCTTTATTTCGCTTAGTTGCTTACTCTTGAGTAGAACTGCATATTCACTCCAGAAATAAGCATCTTTTTAAAATGAGCCAAATTGAAGCAGAAAACATTGTTGGAGTGTCAGAATGCATAGTTAGAAGGCAAATCAGCGTTCCATGGCTTTATTTCGCTTAGTTGCTTACTCTTGAATAGAACTGCATATTCACTCCAGAAATAAGCATCTTTTTAAAATGAGCCAAATTGAAGCAGAAAACATTGTTGGAGTGTCAGAATGCATTGATAGAAGGCAAATAAGGGTTCCATGGCTTTATTTCGCTTAGTTGCTTACTCTTGAGTAGAACTGCATATTCACTCAAGAAATGAGCACATTTGTCAAATGAGTCAAATTGAAGCAAAACACATTGTTGGAGTGTCAGAATGCATAGATAGAAGGCAAATAAGCGTTCCATGGCTTTATTTCGCTTAGTTGCTTACTCTTGAGTAGAACTGCATATTCACTCAAGAAATGAGCACCTTTGTGAAATGACCCAAATTGAAGCAAAACACATTGTTGGAGTGTCAGAATGCATAGATAGAAGGCAAATAAGCGTTCCATGGCTTTATTTCGCTTAGTTGCTTACTCTTGAGTAGAACTGCATATTCACTCCAGGAATACGCACCTTTGTCAAATGAGTCAAATTGAAGCAAAACACATTGTTGGAGTGTCAGAATGCATAGATAGAAGGCAAATAAGCGTTCCATGGCTTTATTTCGCTTAGTTGCTTACTCCTGAGTAGAACTGCATATTCACTCAAGAAATGAGCACATTTGTCAAATGAGTCAAATTGAAGCAAAACACATTGTTGGAGTGTCAGAATGCATAGATAGAAGGCAAATAAGCGTTCCATGGCTTTATTTCGCTTAGTTGCTTACTCTTGAGTAGAACTGCATATTCACTCCAGGAATACGCACCTTTGTCAAATGAGTCAAATTGAAGCAAAACACATTGTTGGAGTGTAAGAATGCATAGATAGAAGGCAAATAAGCGTTCCATGGCTTTATTTCGCTTAGTTGCTTACTCTTGAGTAGAACTGCATATTCACTCCAGGAATACGCACCTTTGTCAAATGAGTCAAATTGAAGCAAAAGACATTGTTGGAGTGTCAGAATGCATAGATAGAAGGCAAATAAGCGTTCCATGGCTTTATTTCGCTTAGTTGCTTACTCTTGAGTAGAACTGCATATTCACTCAAGAAATGAGCACCTTTGTGAAATGACCCAAATTGAAGCAAAACACATTGTTGGAGTGTCAGAATGCATAGATAGAAGGCAAATAAGCGTTCCATGGCTTTATTTCGCTTAGTTGCTTACTCTTGAGTAGAACTGCATATTCACTCCAGGAATACGCACCTTTGTCAAATGAGTCAAATTGAAGCAAAACACATTGTTGGAGTGTCAGAATGCATAGATAGAAGGCAAATAAGCGTTCCATGGCTTTATTTCGCATAGTTGCTTACTCTTGAGTAGAACTGCATATTCACTCCAGAAATAAGCATCTTTTTAAAATGAGCCAAATTGAAGCAGAAAACATTGTTGGAGTGTCAGAATGCATAGTTAGAAGGCAAATCAGCGTTCCATGGCTTTATTTCGCTTAGTTGCTTACTCTTGAATAGAACTGCATATTCACTCCAGAAATAAGCATCTTTTTAAAATGAGCCAAATTGAAGCAGAAAACATTGTTGGAGTGTCAGAATGCATTGATAGAAGGCAAATAAGGGTTCCATGGCTTTATTTCGCTTAGTTGCTTACTCTTGAGTAGAACTGCATATTCACTCAAGAAATGAGCACATTTGTCAAATGAGTCAAATTGAAGCAAAACACATTGTTGGAGTGTCAGAATGCATAGATAGAAGGCAAATAAGCGTTCCATGGCTTTATTTCGCTTAGTTGCTTACTCTTGAGTAGAACTGCATATTCACTCAAGAAATGAGCACCTTTGTGAAATGACCCAAATTGAAGCAAAACACATTGTTGGAGTGTCAGAATGCATAGATAGAAGGCAAATAAGCGTTCCATGGCTTTATTTCGCTTAGTTGCTTACTCTTGAGTAGAACTGCATATTCACTCCAGGAATACGCACCTTTGTCAAATGAGTCAAATTGAAGCAAAACACATTGTTGGAGTGTCAGAATGCATAGATAGAAGGCAAATAAGCGTTCCATGGCTTTATTTCGCTTAGTTGCTTACTCCTGAGTAGAACTGCATATTCACTCAAGAAATGAGCACATTTGTCAAATGAGTCAAATTGAAGCAAAACACATTGTTGGAGTGTCAGAATGCATAGATAGAAGGCAAATAAGCGTTCCATGGCTTTATTTCGCTTAGTTGCTTACTCTTGAGTAGAACTGCATATTCACTCCAGGAATACGCACCTTTGTCAAATGAGTCAAATTGAAGCAAAACACATTGTTGGAGTGTAAGAATGCATAGATAGAAGGCAAATAAGCGTTCCATGGCTTTATTTCGCTTAGTTGCTTACTCTTGAGTAGAACTGCATATTCACTCCAGGAATACGCACCTTTGTCAAATGAGTCAAATTGAAGCAAAAGACATTGTTGGAGTGTCAGAATGCATAGATAGAAGGCAAATAAGCGTTCCATGGCTTTATTTCGCTTAGTTGCTTACTCTTGAGTAGAACTGCATATTCACTCAAGAAATGAGCACCTTTGTGAAATGACCCAAATTGAAGCAAAACACATTGTTGGAGTGTCAGAATGCATAGATAGAAGGCAAATAAGCGTTCCATGGCTTTATTTCGCTTAGTTGCTTACTCTTGAGTAGAACTGCATATTCACTCCAGGAATAAGCACATTTGTCAAATGAGTCAAATTGAAGCAAAACACATTGTTGGAGTGTCAGAATGCATAGATAGAAGGCAAATAAGCGTTCCATGGCTTTATTTCGCTTAGTTGCTTACTCTTGAGTAGAACTGCATATTCACTCCAGGAATACGCACCTTTGTCAAATGAGTCAAATTGAAGCAAAACACATTGTTGGAGTGTCAGAATGCATAGATAGAAGGCAAATAAGCGTTCCATGGCTTTATTTCGCTTAGTTGCTTACTCTTGAGTAGAACTGCATATTCACTCCAGGAATACGCACCTTTGTCAAATGAGTCAAATTGAAGCAAAACACATTGTTGGAGTGTCAGAATGCATAGATAGAAGGCAAATAAGCGTTCCATGGCTTTATTTCGCTTAGTTGCTTACTCTTGAGTAGAACTGCATATTCACTCCAGGAATAAGCACATTTGTCAAATGAGTCAAATTGAAGCAAAACACATTGTTGGAGTGTCAGAATGCATAGATAGAAGGCAAATAAGCGTTCCATGGCTTTATTTCGCTTAGTTGCTTACTCTTGAGTAGAACTGCATATTCACTCCAGGAATAAGCACCTTTGTCAAATGAGTCAAATTGAAGCAAAACACATTGTTGGAGTGTCAGAATGCATAGATAGAAGGCGAATAAGCGTTCCATGGCTTTATTTCGCTTAGTTGCTTACTCTTGAGTAGAACTGCATATTCACTCCAGGAATAAGTACCTTTGTCAAATGAGTCAAATTGAAGCAAAACACATTGTTGGAGTGTCAGAATGCATAGATAGAAGGCAAATAAGCGTTCCATGGCTTTATTTCGCTTAGTTGCTTACTCTTGAGTAGAACTGCATATTCACTCCAGGAATACGCACCTTTGTCAAATGAGTCAAATTGAAGCAAAACACATTGTTGGAGTGTCAGAATGCATAGATAGAAGGCGAATAAGCGTTCCATGGCTTTATTTCGCTTAGTTGCTTACTCTTGAGTAGAACTGCATATTCACTCCAGGAATAAGCACCTTTGTCAAATGAGTCAAATTGAAGCAAAACACATTGTTGGAGTGTCAGAATGCATAGATAGAAGGCGAATAAGCGTTCCATGGCTTTATTTCGCTTAGTTGCTTACTCTTGAGTAGAACTGCATATTCACTCCAGGAATAAGTACCTTTGTCAAATGAGTCAAATTGAAGCAAAACACATTGTTGGAGTGTCAGAATGCATAGATAGAAGGCAAATAAGCGTTCCATGGCTTTATTTCGCTTAGTTGCTTACTCTTGAGTAGAACTGCATATTCACTCCAGGAATACGCACCTTTGTCATATGAGTCAAATTGAAGCAAAACACATTGTTGGAGTGTCAGAATGCATAGATAGAAGGCGAATAAGCGTTCCATGGCTTTATTTCGCTTAGTTGCTTACTCTTGAGTAGAACTGCATATTCACTCCAGGAATAAGTACCTTTGTCAAATGAGTCAAATTGAAGCAAAACACATTGTTGGAGTGTCAGAATGCATAGTTAGAAGGCAAATAAGCGTTCCATGGCTTTATTTCGCTTAGTTGCTTACTCTTGAGTAGAACTGCATATTCACTCCAGGAATACGCACCTTTGTCAAATGAGTCAAATTGAAGCAAAACACATTGTTGGAGTGTCAGAATGCATAGATAGAAGGCAAATAAGCGTTCCATGGCTTTATTTCGCTTAGTTGCTTACTCTTGAGTAGAACTGCATATTCACTCCAGGAATACGCACCTTTGTCAAATGAGTCAAATTGAAGCAAAACACATTGTTGGAGTGTCAGAATGCATAGATAGAAGGCAAATAAGCGTTCCATGGCTTTATTTCGCTTAGTTGCTTACTCTTGAGTAGAACTGCATATTCACTCCAGGAATACGCACCTTTGTCAAATGAGTCAAATTGAAGCAAAACACATTGTTGGAGTGTCAGAATGCATAGATAGAAGGCAAATAAGCGTTCCATGGCTTTATTTCGCTTAGTTGCTTACTCTTGAGTAGAACTGCATATTCACTCCAGAAATAAGCATCTTTTTAAAATGAGCCAAATTGAAGCAGAAAACATTGTTGGAGTGTCAGAATGCATAGATAGAAGGCAAATAAGCGTTCCATGGCTTTATTTCGCTTAGTTGCTTACTCTTGAGTAGAACTGCATATTCACTCCAGAAATAAGCATCTTTTTAAAATGAGCCAAATTGAAGCAGAAAACATTGTTGGAGTGTCAGAATGCATAGATAGAAGGCAAATAAGCGTTCCATGGCTTTATTTCGCTTAGTTGCTTACTCTTGAGTAGAACTGCATATTCACTCCAGGAATACGCACATTTGTCAAATGAGTCAAATTGAAGCAAAACACATTGTTGGAGTGTCAGAATGCATAGATAGAAGGCAAATAAGCGTTCCATGGCTTTATTTCGCTTAGTTGCTTACTCTTGAGTAGAACTGCATATTCACTCCAGGAATAAGCATCTTTTTAAAATGAGCCAAATTGAAGCAGAAAACATTGTTGGAGTGTCAGAATGCATAGTTAGAAGGCAAATAAGCGTTCCATGGCTTTATTTCGCTTAGTTGCTTACTCTTGAGTAGAACTGCATATTCACTCCAGAAATAAGCATCTTTTTAAAATGAGCCAAATTGAAGCAGAAAACATTGTTGGAGCGTCAGAATGCATAGATAGAAGGCAAATAAGCGTTCCATGGCTTTATTTCGCTTAGTTGCTTACTCTTGAGTAGAACTGCATATTCACTCCAGGAATAAGTACCTTTGTCAAATGAGTCAAATTGAAGCAAAACACATTGTTGGAGTGTCAGAATGCATAGATAGAAGGCAAATAAGCGTTCCATGGCTTTATTTCGCTTAGTTGCTTACTCTTGAGTAGAACTGCATATTCACTCCAGGAATACGCACCTTTGTCAAATGAGTCAAATTGAAGCAAAACACATTGTTGGAGTGTCAGAATGCATAGATAGAAGGCAAATAAGCGTTCCATGGCTTTATTTCGCTTAGTTGCTTACTCTTGAGTAGAACTGCATATTCACTCCAGGAATAAGCACATTTGTCAAATGAGTCAGATTGAAGCAAAACACATTGTTGGAGTGTCAGAATGCATAGATAGAAGGCATATAAGCGTTCCATGGCTTTATTTCGCTTAGTTGCTTACTCACGAGTAGAACTGCATATTCACTCCAGGAATACGCACCATTGTCAAATGAGTCAAATTGAAGCAAAACACATTGTTGGAGTGTCAGAATGCATAGATAGAAGGCAAATAAGCGTTCCATGGCTTTATTTCGCTTAGTTGCTTACTCTTGAGTAGAACTGCATATTCACTCCAGGAATAAGCACATTTGTCAAATGAGTCAAATTGAAGCAAAACACATTGTTGGAGTGTCAGAATGCATAGATAGAGGGCAAATAAGCGTTCCATGGCTTTATTTCGCTTAGTTGCTTACTCTTGAGTAGAACTGCATATTCACTCCAGGAATAAGCACATTTGTCAAATGAGTCAAATTGAAGCAAAACACATTGTTGGAGTGTCAGAATGCATAGATAGAAGGCAAATAAGCGTTCCATGGCTTTATTTCGCTTAGTTGCTTACTCTTGAGTAGAACTGCATATTCACTCCAGGAATAAGCATCTTTTTAAAATGAGCCAAATTGAAGCAGAAAACATTGTTGGAGTGTCAGAATGCATAGTTAGAAGGCAAATAAGCGTTCCATGGCTTTATTTCGCTTAGTTGCTTACTCTTGAGTAGAAGTGCATATTCACTCCAGAAATAAGCATCTTTTTAAAATGAGCCAAATTGAAGCAGAAAACATTGTTGGAGTGTCAGAATGCATAGATAGAAGGCAAATAAGCGTTCCATGGCTTTATTTCGCTTAGTTGCTTACTCTTGAGTAGAACTGCATATTCACTCCAGGAATACGCACCTTTGTCAAATGAGTCAAATTGAAGCAAAACACATTGTTGGAGTGTCAGAATGCATAGATAGAAGGCAAATAAGCGTTCCATGGTGTGAGGGACAGGGGATATCGCGAAGTCCCTCCCCTCCTGAGTTCAAGCCCGTCCCCGAGCAAAGGGGAAAGCAGGGAGAGTTCCGATTCCAGTGGGGAAGCAGGAAGTCGTGTCCGAGGCTCAGGCAGGGTAGAGGAGCCAGGGTCCCAGGTGGGACAGGAAGGGGCAAGTAAGGGGGGAAGACCCATCCCCCCAACTCCAGAATTACGCAGGAAGAGGAGGGGCAAGAGGATGGGTCTGCCAAAGCTTTTGTGTTGGAGAAAGACGCGCCAAAAGCCATTAGGAGGTTCTGAAACCGACTGACAACATCGCTCCGTGTAAATAGCAATGACTTGAGCACTGTAAATACGCAGCACCAATAAAAGAATAAAATGCAGAGCTGCGTAGCGTCGTTACTCTGAAGTAGTCCACTCCGGCCACTGTGACAGCAACCTCCTAATCATTTTTGGGCTACTTTGGAGTTGCCGGGATGAGCGTGTCAGAGGCGGAGAAGTGGCGGCAGATCGCTGAGCAAGCCCAGCTAGAACTGCAACAGCTGTCGCTGCAGGCGCAGGGAGAATTGAAGGCAGCTAAAGAGGAGACTAAGAAGGTCCAGGACGACCGGCTACAACTTGCGGAACAGGTGAGAGAGCTCCAGGAAAAAGAGCAGCATTTAAGGGCGGTGGCGGTAGACCTCCAAAACAAGCTGGATGCAGAGAAAAACAAGGCGGGAGGGGCACCCCAAGTCCAAGTGCTGCCAGGAAGGAGAGCCGGGACCCTAGTCAGCAAGTTCAATGGAGACCCGAAGGAGTTTCAGGGCTTTGAGACTGAGATTGTGTATGCTCTTGAGCTGCACCACGATGAGTTCCCTGATGATGAGCACAGAGTAGCGTTTATTGTGGAGCACCTTACAGGGGCGGCCAGGGAGTGGCTAAGACCGTTAATTGCAACAAGGAATCCTTGCATGAAGAATGTCAAACTATTTCTAGAAGGTTTGAAAACGATGTATTCGTCCGATAGTCATATGGACCAGACTAAGGAGGAACTTCATAATTTACGCCAAGGAAATATGACAGTTCGCGCGTATTGGGCGAAATTCACCATGCTGGTGCACAGATTGGGGTGGGATCTGGAGTCTGCCCCAATGCAAGCGGCGTTTTACTTGGGGTTGCATGAGGAGGTGAAGGATGAGCTCTCGAGAGGTCCAAAGCCCAGTAATATGGATCAACTGAGCAAAGCGGCTCTGGCGGTGGGGGTGAGGCAGGAATCCAGATGGAGCGACAAGCAAGCAACGCGCGCAAAGCGGGCTTGGTTCCCACGGTCGCAGGAGAAGCCACTCCCTCAACAACCCTTTCAAGCCACGCCTGGGGCCAGTCAGGACCAGGAACCCATGCAGATTGATAGCGCGCGCGCGCGGGCTTTTCAAACCCCAGCGGCGCCAAGACGCAAGGAGGGAAGGGGTGGGAATTGCTTTCTCTGCAACTCCCCCCAGCATCTCGTCAGAGACTGCCCACATCGCAGGGAGTGGCAAGGAAAGGCGGGAACGGTTGTGCCCTCCCCCACTGACGCAGCACCACAGCAGGGAAACGGGACAGCCTGGCTGCAGGAGACAAGGGGCGGCAGCCAGGCACAGTCAGCAGACAACAGCCCCAGCCCACCCACCCGCACAGAGAGGAGCAGAGCCAGCCCACCCCTCCCAGAGCAGGAGTGGTTCTAGAAGTGACGCTCACGCTCCCTAATGGCTATCCCCTGACAGTCCTCGCCTTAATTGACAGTGGGGCGTCAGCGAACTTCTTCTCGAGGAACTTTGCAGAAGTGCACCAGATCCAGCTTCTGCAGCTGGATTTTCCTCTGCACGTGGCAACCATTGACGGCAGAGAGCTGCTGGGAGGGGCCATCACTCATCAAACCCCCCCCATGAGAATGACGGTTGGAAGGTGTGGGATGCAAAGGGTTAAGTGCAGTCAAGTCACAACAATCCCTAGATAGTCCACTTGGAGGACTGAGGAGGAGGATATGACTAAGCGTAGTTTCCTCTTCCTTCACATGCAAATGAGTTGAGGAAGTGGCAGATAAATCCTGAAGGAAACAGCCATTTTTCCCTCTCTTGGACCAGACCTCTTGGACTACACACATCTTAGTGAGTCTCTCCCTCAAGGCCTCCAGCCTAGAGAGAGAGATGAGATGGAGTCTCACTTCTTATAAGTGAACTTCACAATGTATATATTACCTTTTAACTAAGCAAGTCTACCTCTTGAGTGTGCTGTACCTCGAGATGCTTGTAAGTAAACATCTTTTATACTTTTAAGAGCATTGTGTTGTGTCTTTTCTTTTAAGAGGGAAAAAGGGGAAATACCAGGAAAATACACTTTATTTTAGTGGCTTAAATCAAGCCTGCGCAAACGTTCTTCTGCTGTGTATTTTGCAAAAGGGGAATGTTTTACTCTGCTAAAGTTTTGTGCTTGCTAGCGCAAGCGGGGATAGGATATATTAAACAATATCTCCTCATCCACATTCCTGAACATTCCCACATAGGGTTATGGGCCCAGAGTTGCGTATTTTGTGTATTTTTGAAGGATTGATTTGGATTGTGATTTTGAACTCTGTAGGATTTTTCCAGTTAGGATTTCCTGGTTGAGCACATGGTCTCTTTGTTCTGCAGTGTGCTTGGGGGATTAACTACCCCTCCCCTCCCTCAGAGTTTACAGCACTGAGAAAGCTCAGAGGTAGTGAAGATATTTTTGAGATTTTGAATTTGATTTTTGAAAGATTTTTGAATTTTGGAAATTTTTGAAGTTTTAAGATGGCAAGCTCCAGTTTTGATAGTGAGGCAAGACCAAGTTTTATGCTGCTGGATGACAATAATTTTGTGCAGTGGAAGCAGCGCGTTTTAGTTTATCTTGCTGCTAGGCGTGTTCTGCAGGCCATTAAGGAAGAAAAGCCTACAGGAACCGATGCAGAAGCTTTAGCTAAGATAGAAGCTTGGAGTATTAAAAATGATGAAGCCAAGCACATAATTTTGAGCAGTTTGAGGAATGAGCATCTATCAATGATAAATTTTGAAGATGATGCATCTAAGATCCTAGAGGACATTGAACGCATTTATGCACAATCTACAGAGAGTTCCTATAGATACTTGTTGGATAAGTTACTCAAGTTGAAGATGAATTCTAGAGAAGAGTTTACAGAGCATTTTAAGAATTTTTCTGAGATTGTTCAAAGAATTGCCCTTACTCCCAGAGCCTTTGATGATGTGACTAAAGTAACGTTTATGCTTGCATCATTGGGACCTACGTTTGCTCCATTTAAAAGTATAATGGATCACACAAAGGATTTAACTTTTAATGAGCTTATCAACCATTTAAGAGAGGAATGCAGAGATAGCCTTGATTCTCAAGAAAGGAATCCAAGGAGGAAGGATAGCAGCTATGCATCCAAGCATTTTGGAAAGTCCAGACAGACATCTAGAGAAATAATTTGTTTTAAATGCAATGGGAAAAACCACATAGCAAGGAACTGCAAGAGTCAAAATGGGGATAAAGTTGAATCCCACCCCTCAAAACCACAAGGTGTTAAGAAGGGGAGTCATGAGCAAACCATGTTGATGCAGGAGAGGAGTTTAGCTGTCCAGGATTGTGAAAATAAGCGCAATAAGTGGATTCTTGACAGTGGAGCGAGTTCTCATTTCTGTTATGAAAAGGAGTATTTTAATGAGATTAATGGGGATGAAACCTCTGAAATTGAGATTGCTGATGGCAACATTGTAAAGGCAATTGGTTCAGGAACTGTGAATTTGAAATTCAACGTAGATCATGAAACAATTAATACTAAGATAACTGAAGTTAAGTTTGCACCAAAGCTTAATTGCAACTTACTCAGCGTGTCCAGTTTGGACAGGAAAGGTTTTAAAATTACATTTGAAAAAGGACAATGTATTGTGACTAAGCATGATGAAGTTTATGTTCAAGGCACACTAAAGGATGGTGTATATGAGCTTAATGTTTCAGAGAACCAGCAGAACCAGTCTGCAAAGGTGGCGCAACCAAGTCAAAAGGACGAAGGAAGTCTGGAACTCTGGCACAAGAGACTTGGACACAGAGACACCAACGTTATTCTGGAACTACAGAAAGGTGATCTTGTGAGAGGTCTGCAGGTAAAGCAAAGCAACACAAATACACCAACATCAAAATGTATAACTTGTGTTAGTGAGAAAGCAACTAAACCTTCTTTCCCACGTTGTGCAGAGAAGAGAAGCACTAAAGTATTGGACATTGTCCATACAGATCTATGTGGACCAATGAATGTGTCTTCTCTAGGAGGTAATAAATATATTTTGATATTTTTGGACGATTTCTCGAGATTCTGCGTAGCCTACTTTATCAAGGAGAAGAGTGAGACAGTGGAATTGTTCAGGGACTATCTTAACATGGTCAAGAACAAGTTCCAGCGAGCCCCTTCCATTTTAATGTCCGATAATGGTGGGGAATTTTGTTCACATGAGATGCAGGCCGTCATGGCTAGAGAAGGCATATCACACGTGACCACAGTTGCCTACACACCCCAACAAAACTCAATTGCAGAGAGGAAATTTAGATCCATTTTGGAAATGACAAGGTGCATGCTAAAGGAAGCTAACTTGTCACACAGGCTGTGGGGTGAAGCGGCTCGTTGCTCAGTCTATCTTCAGAACAGACTGCCCACAAAAGGCGCAGAGCGCACACCATTTGAACTTTGGCATGGAAAAGCCCCAAATTTGTCACATATACGTGTATTTGGAAGTTTGTGCTACTATCATGTGCCCAAGGAGCACAGACACAAACTTGATTCCAGAGCGAAGGCAGGGATCCTAGTTGGGTACGCTTCTGGAGGAAAAGGATATAGAGTCTTGGATCCGCAAACTGGCAAGACAAGTTCGCAGCATGTAATTTACTTCGATGAGCAAGGCAAAGTTGATACAAAGGACACTGCCATTGATTGTTCCAAGGAGCCACAGGATGAGGAATTTGTGATTTTTCCTTTTGAACCAATACAAAGTACTAATCCAACTTCTAGTGTCGTAGCACCCCCTATAGGTGACACCCGAGAAGACGTGGAGGTCCAGGCCCCTGGCAGCACCAGAGACGAAGATGATGACGAGCAGCTGTATGGGGATATGCCACTGCTGGAGGAGGATGAGGAAGCTGATGCGGTCGAAAGACCAGAGGTCAGACGCTCATCCAGAACCAACAGAGGTGTTCCACCATTACGGCTGTCCTACCTTACAAGGTCGGCGTCTCCACAGGAACCTTCCAAATGGGAAGAGATAGAGAGGATGCCACCAGATGAAGCCAGTCTCTGGAGGAAAGCTGCTCAGGAGGAGATAGATGCACTTCATCGGAACAGGACCTGGACACTCACAGAACTACCTCCTGGTAAGGAAGCAATTGGAAGTAAATGGGTGTTCAAGGTTAAAAAGGGTTCAGAAGGGGAGGTGCAACGCTACAAAGCTAGGCTTGTGGCACAAGGTTTTTCCCAGAAGTATGGAGAGGATTACGATCAAGTGTTTGCACCGACAGTTCGATACAGCAGTGTCAGACTACTTTTAAGTATTGCAGCATCTAAGCAAATGTCAGTTTACCATATTGACATTGCGACAGCCTTTCTTCACGGCGAAATTTCTGAGCAGATTTATATGAAGCAGCCCAAAGGTTTCATTAAACCAAATGAGGCACATCTAGTGTGCAAGCTGCAGAAAGGACTTTATGGTTTGAAGCAAGCAGCGAGGGCTTGGAACCAGAAACTCCATGAGATGCTGGTGCAGCTTGGGTACAAGCAAGGGACTGCTGATAAGTGCTTGTACACCAAACAAAGGAATGGACAGTTTTCGTACATTTTAGCCTTTGTTGACGACCTTTTAATTTCTACGTCAAATGAGAAAGACTATAAAGACATAGTAAAACACCTCAACAGGGAAGTAGAGGTCAAGGAACTTGGAAAAGTGAAATACTACTTGGGAATTCAAGTTGAGAGAGAAGAGGATGGATCGTTCTTACTCAGCCAAAGGCAAAAGATAACTGAACTGATTGAAAGCATGCAGATGCAGGACGCACACCCAGTTGCGACACCGATGGCCACAGACTTCTTGAAGAATCAACAAGGTTCGAAGTTGCTGCCAAACAACACGCAATACAGGTCAGCGGTCGGCAAACTTTTGTATTTGGTTACCACATGCAGACCTGACCTGGCAAGTGCAGTGGGGATCCTAAGTAGGAAAGTAAGTTGTCCCACTGAGCATGATTGGGCTGGAGTTAAGAGGGTTGTTCGTTATCTAAAGGGAACCATGGACTGTAAATTAAAACTGCCAGCTGTCAGAGACCCTAAACTGCTTGGGTACACTGATGCGGATTGGGCTGGGGACAATAAGGATTATAAATCCACAAGTGGCTATGTTTTTATGTATGGGGACGGAGCTATTGCATGGGGCAGCTATAAACAGAAATGTGTAGCTTTATCGTCCACAGAATCTGAGTACATTGCGGCTTCGGAAGCTTGCAGAGAGATCCCCTGGCTGGATCAGCTCCTGAAGGACTTTGGCGTGCCAAGAACGGGACCTGTCAGCTTGATGGAGGACAATCAGAGCAGTATGAAGCTGACACAAAGTGAAAAGTTCCTTGCACGCACCAAACACATTGGGGTCAGGTACCACTACATACGCCAGGTGATCGAGGATGGACTTGTTGAAATGTGTTACTGCAACACTGACCAGATGACTGCAGATGTCCTAACAAAGCCCCTGCCAAGAGAGAAGTTCCAGGATCTTCGTGGCAAGCTGGGACTCTTGGGTGGTTGATTAAAGTTATTTATGTATGTTTTTGTGTATGTTGTGAATTGCCTGAGAAGGGGTTTGTGGGATGCAAAGGGTTAAGTGCAGTCAAGTCACAACAATCCCTAGATAGTCCACTTGGAGGACTGAGGAGGAGGATATGACTAAGCGTAGTTTCCTCTTCCTTCACATGCAAATGAGTTGAGGAAGTGGCAGATAAATCCTGAAGGAAACAGCCATTTTTCCCTCTCTTGGACCAGACCTCTTGGACTACACACATCTTAGTGAGTCTCTCCCTCAAGGCCTCCAGCCTAGAGAGAGAGATGAGATGGAGTCTCACTTCTTATAAGTGAACTTCACAATGTATATATTACCTTTTAACTAAGCAAGTCTACCTCTTGAGTGTGCTGTACCTCGAGATGCTTGTAAGTAAACATCTTTTATACTTTTAAGAGCATTGTGTTGTGTCTTTTCTTTTAAGAGGGAAAAAGGGGAAATACCAGGAAAATACACTTTATTTTAGTGGCTTAAATCAAGCCTGCGCAAACGTTCTTCTGCTGTGTATTTTGCAAAAGGGGAATGTTTTACTCTGCTAAAGTTTTGTGCTTGCTAGCGCAAGCGGGGATAGGATATATTAAACAATATCTCCTCATCCACATTCCTGAACATTCCCACAGAAGGCACTCAGAGACACTGGCATTCAACGTCACCACCATCTCAGACCCCCCAATCGTTTTGGGCATGAGCTGGCTGGCGCGCCACGACCCCTCCATAAGTTGGCATCAGAGATGCATCACTTTTGGATCGGACTTTTGCCTGGAACATTGCATGCAGCACCAACCAGGGGAGGGGCCTCCAATAGCCACGGTGGCCACCATGCACGTCAAAGGGGGTGAGGCGATACCCAAACCATACTGGGACCTGCAGGAGGTCTTCAGTGAAGCGGAGTCCGACCACCTGCCCCCACACAGGCCTTTTGACTGCCAGATCAACCTGGTGCCTGGGGCAACTATACCCCCAGCCAAGCTGTACGCCATGTCAGACCAGGAACTGGAGGATCTGCGCGCTTTTATCGACAAGAACCTCAAGCGGGGGTTCATCAGAGAAAGCAAGGCAGCAGGGGGCAGCCCGGTCTTCTGGGTGGACAAGAAAGACACGCAACAGCGCCGTCTTGTGGTGGATTTTAGACGGCTGAATTCGGTGACAGAGCCAGTGGCTTTCCCCATGCCCAGAGTGGATGATCTCCTGACAGCGGCACGCAGGGGCAAGATTTTCACCAAGCTAGACCTGAGGGGGGCGTACAACTTGATCAGGATCCGGGAAGGCGATGAGTGGAAAACCACGATGTTCACGCCTCTGGGCTCTTTTGAATATCTGGTGATGCCCTTCGGGTTGCAAGGGGGCTCAGCATGCTTCCAGGCCTTCATGCACCACGTCCTGGGGTCCCTACTCTTCAGGAAATGCTTGGTCTTTCTGGATGACATCCTTATTTACTCCAACGACCCAGTGCAGCACGTGAAGGACGTCAGGGAAGTGTTACAGCGCCTGAAGGAGAACCACCTGTATGTGAAGCTGGAGAAGTGCAAGTTTCACACCAAGGAGGTGGACTTCCTGGGCTACAAGCTGTCAGACAAGGGGCTGGCAATGGACAAGGACAAGGTGCAGACCATCCTGGACTGGCACAGCCCCAGGACGCGCAAAGATGCCCAACGCCTACTAGGCTTTGCCAACTTCTACAGGAAGTTCATCAAGAACTTCTCTCGAGTTACGGCTCCCATCACTGACTGCCTGAGAGGCAAGCAGAAGTTCAGGTGGACACCAGAGGCGCAAGCAGCGTTCGAAAGCCTCAAGAGGGTGTTCGCCTCAGACCAGAACCTGTTCCACGTGGTTCAGGACGCGCCCCTACGCATTGAAACAGATGCTTCTGATAAGGCTGTGGGCGCCATTTTGTTGCAACTGGACGCCAACAGAGAGTGGAGACCCTGTGCCTTCTTCTCCAGGAAGTTGACCCAGCCCGAGCGAAACTACACAGTTTTTGATCGGGAACTTCTTGCGATCCACGCGGCGTTCCAGCACTGGAGACACTTCCTGGTGGGCGCCAAGCACCCCATCCAGGTGTGCACAGACCACAAGAACCTGGAGTTCTGGAGAACTGCCAGGGTGCTCAACCAGCGGCAGATACGGTGGGC
Source organism: Zootoca vivipara (assembly GCF_965207765.1). Lineage (NCBI taxonomy): Eukaryota > Metazoa > Chordata > Lepidosauria > Squamata > Lacertidae > Zootoca > Zootoca vivipara. Next base: position 1,329,603 of record NC_142590.1, read on the forward strand.
GGAGTTCTTCTCGAACTTCAACTTCTCCATACACTACATCCCAGGAGAGCAGAATGTCAGGGCGGATGCCCTCTCCCGCAAGCCAGAGTACATGGAGGAGGAGGCGCCACCAGCCCCAAGGCACATTTTCCCCCCGTCGGCATGGTCCTGCGGAGCAGCAGTGGTGAGCGAGGCAGAACTCACAGCACTGACGGCAGCGGATGAATTTGCCAACCGCATCTTCAGAGAACTGAGAGGGGGGAGGGAGCAGGCAAAAGACTTTGCAGAACGCAGAGGGCTGCTTTTCTACAAGGGTGCGCTGTACCTACCCACCACCCAGCTTCGACGTACGGTCCTCAAGCAGATGCACGACAACCCTACAGCGGGGCATTTTGGAAGGGACAAGACCACTCACCTAGTCATGAGACACTTCTGGTGGCCAGGGGTGAGGGAAGATGTTCGAGACTATGTAAGGGGCTGTACCACCTGCCAGCGGGCGAAGGTGGTCAGAGCAGCGCCACCAGGGTTGCTGGAGCCCTTAGCCACACCACACAGGCCGTGGGAAGTGGTGTCCATGGACTTCATCACAGATCTGCCTTCGTCCAGGGGTAAGACTGCAGTGTTGGTGGTGGTGGACCTCATGTCCAAAATGTGTCACTTTATACCGTGTGCCAGGGCAGTCTCGGCAGAAGAGACAGCCAAACTGTTTGTTGATCACATTTTCAGACTGCATGGATTACCTTTAAGGGTTATTTCGGATCGTGGCCGCCAATTTGTTTCCAGGTTCTGGCGGCGGCTCATGAACCTCCTGCAGGTGGAGGTCAGCTTGTCGACGGCTAGACACCCGCAGACCAACGGACAAGCGGAGAGGGTCAACGCCATTCTGCAGCAGTACCTGAGATGCTACGTCAGCCAGCGGCAAACGGACTGGGTGGATCGCTTGCCACTAGCAGAATTTGCCTACAACAATGCAGTGCACGTCTCCACAGGGGTGTCGCCCTTTAAGGCCAATTACGGGCGCGACCTCAGATCTTTCCCAGAGAGGGAGAGGGAGGAGGAGGAGGAGGGCCCACAGGCTGAGGATTGGGCAGAGGAACTGGAGACGGTGCACCAGCAGCTCAGAGAACACTTGGAGAGGGCCAAGGAAGCGTACAAAAAGGGGGCAGATCGCCACAGGCGACAAGGGGAGGTCATCAGGGTGGGGGACAAGGTGTGGTTGTCCTCGGAGGGCCTTCCCACCAGAGGGAGGTGCAAAAAGCTGGCACCCAAATGGCTGGGCCCCTTCACGGTCACGCAACAGGTCAACCCGGTGGCATACAGGCTGGCACTGCCAGAGGACATGAGGGTGCATCCAGTGTTTCATAGATCGCTGCTGTCGCCGTACAGGGAAAGCAGCAGGCTCCGAGACAGCGAACAAACCCCCGAGGGAGGGGGGGAGAGGGAAAGCAGGGAGCAACTCAATGAGGCCACGGCCATCCTGGATTCAAGGTGGGGGGTGGGGGGCCTGGAGTACCTCATGGCATGGGAGGATGCTCCACCGTCCCAGAATGAATGGGTTCCCGCCACTCAGATACAGGAGGAATTCTTGGTGGAAGAATTTCACGCCCTCTTTCCCCACAGACCCAAGCCCTGGCACATGGAAAGGGAGGGGGAGGAGGAGGAGGCACGGGAGAACAGCTCACCATGGCGCTGGGAAGCGGAGTTTGAGGAACCAGAGGATGAGGTATGGGTGTCGCCAAGATCCACCCAGTCAGAGGAAGGAGCAGATTGGCAAAACATTTTTACCCCCACCAGCTCTGACGCCACGGACTTTTTGGGATTCCCGTCCTCCCAGGCGGAAGGGGGGGGCTCGCAGGACTGGGGGGAGGTGTTCACACCAACGGGCTCGGAGAGCACCGAGTTTTTAGGCTTCCAGTCGTCACCGACACATGGGGGGGGGCCTGGGGAGGGGTGAAGGAGAGCTTGGGAGGGGGGTGGATGTGAGGGACAGGGGATATCGCGAAGTCCCTCCCCTCCTGAGTTCAAGCCCGTCCCCGAGCAAAGGGGAAAGCAGGGAGAGTTCCGATTCCAGTGGGGAAGCAGGAAGTCGTGTCCGAGGCTCAGGCAGGGTAGAGGAGCCAGGGTCCCAGGTGGGACAGGAAGGGGCAAGTAAGGGGGGAAGACCCATCCCCCCAACTCCAGAATTACGCAGGAAGAGGAGGGGCAAGAGGATGGGTCTGCCAAAGCTTTTGTGTTGGAGAAAGACGCGCCAAAAGCCATTAGGAGGTTCTGAAACCGACTGACAACATCGCTCCGTGTAAATAGCAATGACTTGAGCACTGTAAATACGCAGCACCAATAAAAGAATAAAATGCAGAGCTGCGTAGCGTCGTTACTCTGAAGTAGTCCACTCCGGCCACTGTGACACATGGCTTTATTTCGCTTAGTTGCTTACTCTTGAGTAGAACTGCATATTCACTCCAGGAATAAGCACATTTGTCAAATGAGTCAAATTGAAGCAAAACACATTGTTGGAGTGTCAGAATGCATAGATAGAAGGCAAATAAGCGTTCCATGGCTTTATTTCGCTTAGTTGCTTACTCTTGAGTAGAACTGCATATTCACTCCAGGAATAAGCATCTTTTTAAAATGAGCCAAATTGAAGCAGAAAACATTGTTGGAGTGTCAGAATGCATAGTTAGAAGGCAAATAAGCGTTCCATGGCTTTATTTCGCTTAGTTGCTTACTCTTGAGTAGAACTGCATATTCACTCCAGAAATAAGCATCTTTTTAAAATGAGCCACATTGAAGCAGAAAACATTGTTGGAGTGTCAGAATGCATAGATAGAAGGCAAATAAGCGTTCCATGGCTTTATTTCGCTTAGTTGCTTACTCTTGAGTAGAACTGCATATTCACTCCAGGAATACGCACCTTTGTCAAATGAGTCAAATTGAAGCAAAACACATTGTTGGAGTGTCAGAATGCATAGATAGAAGGCAAATAAGCGTTCCATGGCTTTATTTCGCTTAGTTGCTTACTCTTGAGTAGAACTGCATATTCACTCCAGGAATACGCACCTTTGTCAAATGAGTCAAATTGAAGCAAAACACATTGTTGGAGTGTCAGAATGCATAGATAGAAGGCAAATAAGCGTTCCATGGCTTTATTTCGCTTAGTTGCTTACTCTTGAGTAGAACTGCATATTCACTCCAGGAATAAGCACTTTGTCAAATGAGTCAGATTGAAGCAAAACACATTGTTGGAGTGTCAGAATGCATAGATAGAAGGCATATAAGCGTTCCATGGCTTTATTTCGCTTAGTTGCTTACTCACGAGTAGAACTGCATATTCACTCCAGGAATACGCACCATTGTCAAATGAGTCAAATTGAAGCAAAACACATTGTTGGAGTGTCAGAATGCATAGATAGAAGGCAAATAAGCGTTCCATGGCTTTATTTCGCTTAGTTGCTTACTCTTGAGTAGAACTGCATATTCACTCCAGAAATAAGCACCTTTGTGAAATGACCCAAATTGAAGCAAAACACATTGTTGGAGTGTCAGAATGCATAGTTAGAAGGCAAATCAGCGTTCCATGGCTTTATTTCGCTTAGTTGCTTACTCTTGAATAGAACTGCATATTCACTCCAGAAATAAGCATCTTTTTAAAATGAGCCAAATTGAAGCAGAAAACATTGTTGGAGTGTCAGAATGCATTGATAGAAGGCAAATAAGGGTTCCATGGCTTTATTTCGCTTAGTTGCTTACTCTTGAGTAGAACTGCATATTCACTCAAGAAATGAGCACATTTGTCAAATGAGTCAAATTGAAGCAAAACACATTGTTGGAGTGTCAGAATGCATAGATAGAAGGCAAATAAGCGTTCCATGGCTTTATTTCGCTTAGTTGCTTACTCTTGAGTAGAACTGCATATTCACTCAAGAAATGAGCACCTTTGTGAAATGACCCAAATTGAAGCAAAACACATTGTTGGAGTGTCAGAATGCATAGATAGAAGGCAAATAAGCGTTCCATGGCTTTATTTCGCTTAGTTGCTTACTCTTGAGTAGAACTGCATATTCACTCCAGGAATACGCACCTTTGTCAAATGAGTCAAATTGAAGCAAAACACATTGTTGGAGTGTCAGAATGCATAGATAGAAGGCAAATAAGCGTTCCATGGCTTTATTTCGCTTAGTTGCTTACTCTTGAGTAGAACTGCATATTCACTCAAGAAATGAGCACATTTGTCAAATGAGTCAAATTGAAGCAAAACACATTGTTGGAGTGTCAGAATGCATAGATAGAAGGCAAATAAGCGTTCCATGGCTTTATTTCGCTTAGTTGCTTACTCTTGAGTAGAACTGCATATTCACTCCAGGAATACGCACCTTTGTCAAATGAGTCAAATTGAAGCAAAACACATTGTTGGAGTGTCAGAATGCATAGATAGAAGGCAAATAAGCGTTCCATGGCTTTATTTCGCTTAGTTGCTTACTCTTGAGTAGAACTGCATATTCACTCCAGGAATACGCACCTTTGTCAAATGAGTCAAATTGAAGCAAAACACATTGTTGGAGTGTCAGAATGCATAGATAGAAGGCAAATAAGCGTTCCATGGCTTTATTTCGCTTAGTTGCTTACTCTTGAGTAGAACTGCATATTCACTCAAGAAATGAGCACCTTTGTGAAATGACCCAAATTGAAGCAAAACACATTGTTGGAGTGTCAGAATGCATAGATAGAAGGCAAATAAGCGTTCCATGGCTTTATTTCGCTTAGTTGCTTACTCTTGAGTAGAACTGCATATTCACTCCAGGAATAAGCACCTTTGTCAAATGAGTCAAATTGAAGCAAAACACATTGTTGGAGTGTCAGAATGCATAGATAGAAGGCAAATAAGCGTTCCATGGCTTTATTTCGCTTAGTTGCTTACTCTTGAGTAGAACTGCATATTCACTCCAGAAATAAGCATCTTTTTAAAATGAGCCAAATTGAAGCAGAAAACATTGTTGGAGTGTCAGAATGCATAGTTAGAAGGCAAATCAGCGTTCCATGGCTTTATTTCGCTTAGTTGCTTACTCTTGAATAGAACTGCATATTCACTCCAGAAATAAGCATCTTTTTAAAATGAGCCAAATTGAAGCAGAAAACATTGTTGGAGTGTCAGAATGCATTGATAGAAGGCAAATAAGGGTTCCATGGCTTTATTTCGCTTAGTTGCTTACTCTTGAGTAGAACTGCATATTCACTCAAGAAATGAGCACATTTGTCAAATGAGTCAAATTGAAGCAAAACACATTGTTGGAGTGTCAGAATGCATAGATAGAAGGCAAATAAGCGTTCCATGGCTTTATTTCGCTTAGTTGCTTACTCTTGAGTAGAACTGCATATTCACTCAAGAAATGAGCACCTTTGTGAAATGACCCAAATTGAAGCAAAACACATTGTTGGAGTGTCAGAATGCATAGATAGAAGGCAAATAAGCGTTCCATGGCTTTATTTCGCTTAGTTGCTTACTCTTGAGTAGAACTGCATATTCACTCCAGGAATACGCACCTTTGTCAAATGAGTCAAATTGAAGCAAAACACATTGTTGGAGTGTCAGAATGCATAGATAGAAGGCAAATAAGCGTTCCATGGCTTTATTTCGCTTAGTTGCTTACTCTTGAGTAGAACTGCATATTCACTCCAGGAATACGCACCTTTGTCAAATGAGTCAAATTGAAGCAAAACACATTGTTGGAGTGTCAGAATGCATAGATAGAAGGCAAATAAGCGTTCCACGGCTTTATTTCGCTTAGTTGCTTACTCTTGAGTAGAACTGCATATTCACTCCAGGAATACGCACCTTTGTCAAATGAGTCAAATTGAAGCAAAACACATTGTTGGAGTGTCAGAATGCATAGATAGAAGGCAAATAAGCGTTCCATGGCTTTATTTCGCTTAGTTGCTTACTCTTGAGTAGAACTGCATATTCACTCCAGGAATAAGCACCTTTGTCAAATGAGTCAAATTGAAGCAAAACACATTGTTGGATAGTCAGAATGCATAGATAGAAGGCAAATAAGCGTTCCATGGCTTTATTTCGCTTAGTTGCTTACTCTTGAGTAGAACTGCATATTGACTCCAGGAATAAGCACATTTGTCAAATGAGTCAAATTGAAGCAAAACACATTGTTGGAGTGTCAGAATGCATAGATAGAAGGCAAATAAGCGTTCCATGGCTTTATTTCGCTTAGTTGCTTACTCTTGAGTAGAACTGCATATTCACTCCAGAAATAAGCATCTTTTTAAAATGAGCCAAATTGAAGCAGAAAACATTGTTGGAGTGTCAGAATGCATAGTTAGAAGGCAAATCAGCGTTCCATGGCTTTATTTCGCTTAGTTGCTTACTCTTGAATAGAACTGCATATTCACTCCAGAAATAAGCATCTTTTTAAAATGAGCCAAATTGAAGCAGAAAACATTGTTGGAGTGTCAGAATGCATTGATAGAAGGCAAATAAGGGTTCCATGGCTTTATTTCGCTTAGTTGCTTACTCTTGAGTAGAACTGCATATTCACTCAAGAAATGAGCACATTTGTCAAATGAGTCAAATTGAAGCAAAACACATTGTTGGAGTGTCAGAATGCATAGATAGAAGGCAAATAAGCGTTCCATGGCTTTATTTCGCTTAGTTGCTTACTCTTGAGTAGAACTGCATATTCACTCAAGAAATGAGCACCTTTGTGAAATGACCCAAATTGAAGCAAAACACATTGTTGGAGTGTCAGAATGCATAGATAGAAGGCAAATAAGCGTTCCATGGCTTTATTTCGCTTAGTTGCTTACTCTTGAGTAGAACTGCATATTCACTCCAGGAATACGCACCTTTGTCAAATGAGTCAAATTGAAGCAAAACACATTGTTGGAGTGTCAGAATGCATAGATAGAAGGCAAATAAGCGTTCCATGGCTTTATTTCGCTTAGTTGCTTACTCTTGAGTAGAACTGCATATTCACTCCAGGAATAAGCACCTTTGTCAAATGAGTCAAATTGAAGCAAAACACATTGTTGGAGTGTCAGAATGCATAGATAGAAGGCAAATAAGCGTTCCATGGCTTTATTTCGCTTAGTTGCTTACTCTTGAGTAGAACTGCATATTCACTCCAGGAATACGCACCTTTGTCAAATGAGTCAAATTGAAGCAAAACACATTGTTGGAGTGTCAGAATGCATAGATAGAAGGCAAATAAGCGTTCCATGGCTTTATTTCGCTTAGTTGCTTACTCTTGAGTAGAACTGCATATTCACTCCAGGAATACGCACCTTTGTCAAATGAGTCAAATTGAAGCAAAACACATTGTTGGAGTGTCAGAATGCATAGATAGAAGGCAAATAAGCGTTCCATGGCTTTATTTCGCTTAGTTGCTTACTCTTGAGTAGAACTGCATATTCACTCCAGGAATAAGCACCTTTGTCAAATGAGTCAAATTGAAGCAAAACACATTGTTGGATAGTCAGAATGCATAGATAGAAGGCAAATAAGCGTTCCATGGCTTTATTTCGCTTAGTTGCTTACTCTTGAGTAGAACTGCATATTCACTCCAGGAATAAGCACATTTGTCAAATGAGTCAAATTGAAGCAAAACACATTGTTGGAGTGTCAGAATGCATAGATAGAAGGCAAATAAGCGTTCCATGGCTTTATTTCGCTTAGTTGCTTACTCTTGAGTAGAACTGCATATTCACTCCAGCAATAAGCACCTTTGTCAAATGAGTCAAATTGAAGCAAAACACATTGTTGGAGTGTCAGAATGCATAGATAGAAGGCGAATAAGCGTTCCATGGCTTTATTTCGCTTAGTTGCTTACTCTTGAGTAGAACTGCATATTCACTCCAGGAATAAGTACCTTTGTCAAATGAGTTAAATTGAAGCAAAACACATTGTTGGAGTGTCAGAATGCATAGATAGGAGGCAAATAAGCGTTCCATGGCTTTATTTCGCTTAGTTGCTTACTCTTGAGTAGAACTGCATATTCACTCCAGGAATACGCACCTTTGTCAAATGAGTCAAATTGAAGCAAAACACATTGTTGGAGTGTCAGAATGCATAGATAGAAGGCAAATAAGCGTTCCATGGCTTTATTTCACTTAGTTGCTTCCTCTTGAGTAGAACTGCATATTCACTCCAGAATTAAGCATCTTTTTAAAATGAGCCAAATTGAAACAGAAAACATTGTTGGAGTGTCAGAATGCATAGTTAGAAGGCAAATAAGCGTTCCATGGCTTTATTTCGCTTAGTTGCTTACTCTTGAGTAGAACTGCATATTCACTCCAGGAATAAGTACCTTTGTCAAATGAGTCAAATTGAAGCAAAACACATTGTTGGAGTGTCAGAATGCATAGATAGAAGGCAAATAAGCGTTCCATGGCTTTATTTCGCTTAGTTGCTTACTCTTGAGTAGAACTGCATATTCACTCCAGGAATACGCACCTTTGTCAAATGAGTCAAATTGAAGCAAAACACATTGTTGGAGTGTCAGAATGCATAGATAGAAGGCAAATAAGCGTTCCATGGCTTTATTTCGCTTAGTTGCTTACTCTTGAGTAGAACTGCATATTCAGAAATAAGCATCTTTTTAAAATGAGCCAAATTGAAGCAGAAAACATTGTTGGAGTGTCAGAATGCATAGTTAGAAGGCAAATAAGCGTTCCATGGCTTTATTTCGCTTAGTTGCTTACTCTTGAGTAGAACTGCAGATTCACTCCAGAAATAAGCATCTTTTTAAAATGAGCCAAATTGAAGCAGAAAACATTGTTGGAGTGTCAGAATGCATAGATAGAAGGCAAATAAGCGTTCCATGGCTTTATTTCGCTTAGTTGCTTACTCTTGAGTAGAACTGCATATTCACTCAAGAAATGAGCACATTTGTCAAATGAGTCAAATTGAAGCAAAACACATTGTTGGAGTGTCAGAATGCATAGATAGAAGGCAAATAAGCGTTCCATGGCTTTATTTCGCTTAGTTGCTTACTCTTGAGTAGAACTGCATATTCACTCCAGGAATAAGCACCTTTGTCAAATGAGTCAAATTGAAGCAAAACACATTGTTGGAGTGTCAGAATGCATAGATAGAAGGCAAATAAGCGTTCCATGGCTTTATTTCGCTTAGTTGCTTACTCTTGAGTAGAACTGCATATTCACTCCAGAAATAAGCATCTTTTTAAAATGAGCCAAATTGAAGCAGAAAACATTGTTGGAGTGTCAGAATGCATAGTTAGAAGGCAAATCAGCGTTCCATGGCTTTATTTCGCTTAGTTGCTTACTCTTGAATAGAACTGCATATTCACTCCAGAAATAAGCATCTTTTTAAAATGAGCCAAATTGAAGCAGAAAACATTGTTGGAGTGTCAGAATGCATTGATAGAAGGCAAATAAGGGTTCCATGGCTTTATTTCGCTTAGTTGCTTACTCTTGAGTAGAACTGCATATTCACTCAAGAAATGAGCACATTTGTCAAATGAGTCAAATTGAAGCAAAACACATTGTTGGAGTGTCAGAATGCATAGATAGAAGGCAAATAAGCGTTCCATGGCTTTATTTCGCTTAGTTGCTTACTCTTGAGTAGAACTGCATATTCAGAAATAAGCATCTTTTTAAAATGAGCCAAATTGAAGCAGAAAACATTGTTGGAGTGTCAGAATGCATAGTTAGACGGCAAATAAGCGTTCCATGGCTTTATTTCGCTTAGTTGCTTACTCTTGAGTAGAACTGCAGATTCACTCCAGAAATAAGCATCTTTTTAAAATGAGCCAAATTGAAGCAGAAAACATTGTTGGAGTGTCAGAATGCATAGATAGAAGGCAAATAAGCGTTCCATGGCTTTATTTCGCTTAGTTGCTTACTCTTGAGTAGAACTGCATATTCACTCCAGGAATACGCACCTTTGTCAAATGAGTCAAATTGAAGCAAAACACATTGTTGGAGTGTCAGAATGCATAGATAGAAGGCAAATAAGCGTTCCATGGCTTTATTTCGCTTAGTTGCTTACTCTTGAGTAGAACTGCATATTCACTCCAGGAATACGCACCTTTGTCAAATGAGTCAAATTGAAGCAAAACACATTGTTGGAGTGTCAGAATGCATAGATAGAAGGCAAATAAGCGTTCCATGGCTTTATTTCGCTTAGTTGCTTACTCTTGAGTAGAACTGCATATTCACTCAAGAAATGAGCACCTTTGTGAAATGACCCAAATTGAAGCAAAACACATTGTTGGAGTGTCAGAATGCATAGATAGAAGGCAAATAAGCGTTCCATGGCTTTATTTCGCTTAGTTGCTTACTCTTGAGTAGAACTGCATATTCACTCCAGGAATAAGCACCTTTGTCAAATGAGTCAAATTGAAGCAAAACACATTGTTGGAGTGTCAGAATGCATAGATAGAAGGCAAATAAGCGTTCCATGGCTTTATTTCGCTTAGTTGCTTACTCTTGAGTAGAACTGCATATTCACTCCAGAAATAAGCATCTTTTTAAAATGAGCCAAATTGAAGCAGAAAACATTGTTGGAGTGTCAGAATGCATAGTTAGAAGGCAAATCAGCGTTCCATGGCTTTATTTCGCTTAGTTGCTTACTCTTGAATAGAACTGCATATTCACTCCAGAAATAAGCATCTTTTTAAAATGAGCCAAATTGAAGCAGAAAACATTGTTGGAGTGTCAGAATGCATTGATAGAAGGCAAATAAGGGTTCCATGGCTTTATTTCGCTTAGTTGCTTACTCTTGAGTAGAACTGCATATTCACTCAAGAAATGAGCACATTTGTCAAATGAGTCAAATTGAAGCAAAACACATTGTTGGAGTGTCAGAATGCATAGATAGAAGGCAAATAAGCGTTCCATGGCTTTATTTCGCTTAGTTGCTTACTCTTGAGTAGAACTGCATATTCACTCAAGAAATGAGCACCTTTGTGAAATGACCCAAATTGAAGCAAAACACATTGTTGGAGTGTCAGAATGCATAGATAGAAGGCAAATAAGCGTTCCATGGCTTTATTTCGCTTAGTTGCTTACTCTTGAGTAGAACTGCATATTCACTCCAGGAATACGCACCTTTGTCAAATGAGTCAAATTGAAGCAAAACACATTGTTGGAGTGTCAGAATGCATAGATAGAAGGCAAATAAGCGTTCCATGGCTTTATTTCGCTTAGTTGCTTACTCTTGAGTAGAACTGCATATTCACTCCAGGAATAAGCACCTTTGTCAAATGAGTCAAATTGAAGCAAAACACATTGTTGGAGTGTCAGAATGCATAGATAGAAGGCAAATAAGCGTTCCATGGCTTTATTTCGCTTAGTTGCTTACTCTTGAGTAGAACTGCATATTCACTCCAGGAATACGCACCTTTGTCAAATGAGTCAAATTGAAGCAAAACACATTGTTGGAGTGTCAGAATGCATAGATAGAAGGCAAATAAGCGTTCCATGGCTTTATTTCGCTTAGTTGCTTACTCTTGAGTAGAACTGCATATTCACTCCAGGAATACGCACCTTTGTCAAATGAGTCAAATTGAAGCAAAACACATTGTTGGAGTGTCAGAATGCATAGATAGAAGGCAAATAAGCGTTCCATGGCTTTATTTCGCTTAGTTGCTTACTCTTGAGTAGAACTGCATATTCACTCCAGGAATAAGCACCTTTGTCAAATGAGTCAAATTGAAGCAAAACACATTGTTGGATAGTCAGAATGCATAGATAGAAGGCAAATAAGCGTTCCATGGCTTTATTTCGCTTAGTTGCTTACTCTTGAGTAGAACTGCATATTCACTCCAGGAATAAGCACATTTGTCAAATGAGTCAAATTGAAGCAAAACACATTGTTGGAGTGTCAGAATGCATAGATAGAAGGCAAATAAGCGTTCCATGGCTTTATTTCGCTTAGTTGCTTACTCTTGAGTAGAACTGCATATTCACTCCAGCAATAAGCACCTTTGTCAAATGAGTCAAATTGAAGCAAAACACATTGTTGGAGTGTCAGAATGCATAGATAGAAGGCGAATAAGCGTTCCATGGCTTTATTTCGCTTAGTTGCTTACTCTTGAGTAGAACTGCATATTCACTCCAGGAATAAGTACCTTTGTCAAATGAGTCAAATTGAAGCAAAACACATTGTTGGAGTGTCAGAATGCATAGATAGAAGGCAAATAAGCGTTCCATGGCTTTATTTCGCTTAGTTGCTTACTCTTGAGTAGAACTGCATATTCACTCCAGGAATACGCACCTTTGTCAAATGAGTCAAATTGAAGCAAAACACATTGTTGGAGTGTCAGAATGCATAGATAGAAGGCAAATAAGCGTTCCATGGCTTTATTTCACTTAGTTGCTTCCTCTTGAGTAGAACTGCATATTCACTCCAGAATTAAGCATCTTTTTAAAATGAGCCAAATTGAAACAGAAAACATTGTTGGAGTGTCAGAATGCATAGTTAGAAGGCAAATAAGCGTTCCATGGCTTTATTTCGCTTAGTTGCTTACTCTTGAGTAGAACTGCATATTCACTCCAGGAATAAGTACCTTTGTCAAATGAGTCAAATTGAAGCAAAACACATTGTTGGAGTGTCAGAATGCATAGATAGAAGGCAAATAAGCGTTCCATGGCTTTATTTCGCTTAGTTGCTTACTCTTGAGTAGAACTGCATATTCACTCCAGGAATACGCACCTTTGTCAAATGAGTCAAATTGAAGCAAAACACATTGTTGGAGTGTCAGAATGCATAGATAGAAGGCAAATAAGCGTTCCATGGCTTTATTTCGCTTAGTTGCTTACTCTTGAGTAGAACTGCATATTCAGAAATAAGCATCTTTTTAAAATGAGCCAAATTGAAGCAGAAAACATTGTTGGAGTGTCAGAATGCATAGTTAGAAGGCAAATAAGCGTTCCATGGCTTTATTTCGCTTAGTTGCTTACTCTTGAGTAGAACTGCAGATTCACTCCAGAAATAAGCATCTTTTTAAAATGAGCCAAATTGAAGCAGAAAACATTGTTGGAGTGTCAGAATGCATAGATAGAAGGCAAATAAGCGTTCCATGGCTTTATTTCGCTTAGTTGCTTACTCTTGAGTAGAACTGCATATTCACTCAAGAAATGAGCACATTTGTCAAATGAGTCAAATTGAAGCAAAACACATTGTTGGAGTGTCAGAATGCATAGATAGAAGGCAAATAAGCGTTCCATGGCTTTATTTCGCTTAGTTGCTTACTCTTGAGTAGAACTGCATATTCACTCCAGGAATAAGCACCTTTGTCAAATGAGTCAAATTGAAGCAAAACACATTGTTGGAGTGTCAGAATGCATAGATAGAAGGCAAATAAGCGTTCCATGGCTTTATTTCGCTTAGTTGCTTACTCTTGAGTAGAACTGCATATTCACTCCAGAAATAAGCATTTTTTTAAAATGAGCCAAATTGAAGCAGAAAACATTGTTGGAGTGTCAGAATGCATAGTTAGAAGGCAAATAAGCGTTCCATGGCTTTATTTCGCTTAGTTGCTTACTCTTGAGTAGAACTGCATATTCACTCAAGAAATAAGCATCTTTTTAAAATGAGCCAAATTGAAGCAGAAAACATTGTTGGAGTTTCAGAATGCATTGATAGAAGGCAAATAAGCGTTCCATGGCATTATTTCGCTTAGTTGCTTACTCTTGAGTAGAACTGCATATTCACTCAAGAAATGAGCACCTTTGTGAAATGAGTCAAATTGAAGCAGAAAATATTGTTGGAGTGTCAGAATGCATAGATAGAAGGCAAATAAGCGTTCCATGGCTTTATTTCGCTTAGTTGCTTACTCTTGTGTAGAACTGCATATTCACTCCAGGAATAAGCACATTTGTCAAATGAGTCAAATTGAAGCAAAACACATTGTTGGAGTGTCAGAATGCATAGATAGAAGGCAAATAAACGTTCCATGGCTTTATTTCGCTTAGTTGCTTACTCTTGAGTAGAACTGCATATTCACTCCAGGAATACGTACCTTTGTCAAATGAGTCAAATTGAAGCAAAACACATTGTTGGAGTGTCAGAATGCATAGATAGAAGGCAAATAAGCGTTCCATGGCTTTATTTCGCTTAGTTGCTTACTCTTGAGTAGAACTGCATATTCACTCCAGGAATAAGCACATTTGTCAAATGAGTCAAATTGAAGCAAAACACATTGTTGGAGTGTCAGAATGCATAGATAGAAGGCAAATAAGCGTTCCATGGCTTTATTTCGCTTAGTTGCTTACTCTTGAGTAGAACTGCATATTCACTCCAGGAATACGCACCTTTGTCAAATGAGTCAAATTGAAGCAAAACACATTGTTGGAGTGTCAGAATGCATAGATAGAAGGCAAATAAGCGTTCCATGGCTTTATTTCGCTTAGTTGCTTACTCTTGAGTAGAACTGCATATTCACTCCAGAAATAAGCATCTTTTTAAAATGAGCCAAATTGAAGCAGAAAACATTGTTGGAGTGTCAGAATGCATAGTTAGAAGGCAAATAAGCGTTCCATGGCTTTATTTCGCTTAGTTGCTTACTCTTGAGTAGAACTGCATATTCACTCCAGGAATACGCACCTTTGTCAAATGAGTCAAATTGAAGCAAAACACATTGTTGGAGTGTCAGAATGCATAGATAGAAGGCAAATAAGCGTTCCATGGCTTTATTTCGCTTAGTTGCTTACTCTTGAGTAGAACTGCATATTCACTCAAGAAATGAGCACATTTGTCAAATGAGTCAAATTGAAGCAAAACACATTGTTGGAGTGTCAGAATGCATAGATAGAAGGCAAATAAGCGTTCCATGGCTTTATTTCGCTTAGTTGCTTACTCTTGAGTAGAACTGCATATTCACTCCAGGAATACGCACCTTTGTCAAATGAGTCAAATTGAAGCAAAACACATTGTTGGAGTGTCAGAATGCATAGATAGAAGGCAAATAAGCGTTCCATGGCTTTATTTCGCTTAGTTGCTTACTCTTGAGTAGAACTGCATATTCACTCCAGGAATACGCACCTTTGTCAAATGAGTCAAATTGAAGCAAAACACATTGTTGGAGTGTCAGAATGCATAGATAGAAGGCAAATAAGCGTTCCATGGCTTTATTTCGCTTAGTTGCTTACTCTTGAGTAGAACTGCATATTCACTCCAGGAATACGCACCTTTGTCAAATGAGTCAAATTGAAGCAAAACACATTGTTGGAGTGTCAGAATGCATAGATAGAAGGCAAATAAGCGTTCCATGGCTTTATTTCGCTTAGTTGCTTACTCTTGAGTAGAACTGCATATTCACTCCAGGAATACGCACCTTTGTCAAATTAGTCAAATTTAAGCAAAACACATTGTTGGAGTGTCAGAATGCATAGATAGAAGGCAAATAAGCGTTCCATGGCTTTATTTCGCTTAGTTGCTTACTCCTGAGTAGAACTGCATATTCACTCAAGAAATGAGCACATTTGTCAAATGAGTCAAATTGAAGCAAAACACATTGTTGGAGTGTCAGAATGCATAGATAGAAGGCAAATAAGCGTTCCATGGCTTTATTTCGCTTAGTTGCTTACTCTTGAGTAGAACTGCATATTCACTCCAGGAATACGCACCTTTGTCAAATGAGTCAAATTGAAGCAAAACACATTGTTGGAGTGTCAGAATGCATAGATAGAAGGCAAATAAGCGTTCCATGGCTTTATTTCGCTTAGTTGCTTACTCTTGAGTAGAACTGCATATTCACTCCAGGAATACGCACCTTTGTCAAATGAGTCAAATTGAAGCAAAACACATTGTTGGAGTGTCAGAATGCATAGATAGAAGGCAAATAAGCGTTCCATGGCTTTATTTCGCTTAGTTGCTTACTCTTGAGTAGAACTGCATATTCACTCAAGAAATGAGCACCTTTGTGAAATGACCCAAATTGAAGCAAAACACATTGTTGGAGTGTCAGAATGCATAGATAGAAGGCAAATAAGCGTTCCATGGCTTTATTTCGCTTAGTTGCTTACTCTTGAGTAGAACTGCATATTCACTCCAGGAATACGCACCTTTGTCAAATGAGTCAAATTGAAGCAAAACACATTGTTGGAGTGTCAGAATGCATAGATAGAAGGCAAATAAGCGTTCCATGGCTTTATTTCGCTTAGTTGCTTACTCTTGAGTAGAACTGCATATTCACTCCAGGAATACGCACCTTTGTCAAATGAGTCAAATTGAAGCAAAACACATTGTTGGAGTGTCAGAATGCATAGATAGAAGGCAAATAAGCGTTCCATGGCTTTATTTCGCTTAGTTGCTTACTCTTGAGTAGAACTGCATATTCACTCCAGGAATAAGCACATTTGTCAAATGAGTCAAATTGAAGCAAAACACATTGTTGGAGTGTCAGAATGCATAGATAGAAGGCAAATAAGCGTTCCATGGCTTTATTTCGCTTAGTTGCTTACTCTTGAGTAGAACTGCATATTCACTCCAGGAATACGCACCTTTGTCAAATGAGTCAAATTGAAGCAAAACACATTGTTGGAGTGTCAGAATGCATAGATAGAAGGCAAATAAGCGTTCCATGGCTTTATTTCGCTTAGTTGCTTACTCTTGAGTAGAACTGCATATTCACTCCAGGAATAAGCACATTTGTCAAATGAGTCAAATTGAAGCAAAACACATTGTTGGAGTGTCAGAATGCATAGATAGAAGGCAAATAAGCGTTCCATGGCTTTATTTCGCTTAGTTGCTTACTCTTGAGTAGAACTGCATATTCACTCCAGGAATAAGCACATTTGTCAAATGAGTCAAATTGAAGCAAAACACATTGTTGGAGTGTCAGAATGCATAGATAGAAGGCAAATAAGCGTTCCATGGCTTTATTTCGCTTAGTTGCTTACTCTTGAGTAGAACTGCATATTCACTCCAGGAATAAGCACCTTTGTCAAATGAGTCAAATTGAAGCAAAACACATTGTTGGAGTGTCAGAATGCATAGATAGAAGGCAAATAAGCGTTCCATGGCTTTATTTCGCTTAGTTGCTTACTCTTGAGTAGAACTGCATATTCACTCCAGGAATAAGTACCTTTGTCAAATGAGTCAAATTGAAGCAAAACACATTGTTGGAGTGTCAGAATGCATAGTTAGAAGGCAAATAAGCGTTCCATGGCTTTATTTCGCTTAGTTGCTTACTCTTGAGTAGAACTGCATATTCACTCCAGGAATACGCACCTTTGTCAAATGAGTCAAATTGAAGCAAAACACATTGTTGGAGTGTCAGAATGCATAGATAGAAGGCAAATAAGCGTTCCATGGCTTTATTTCGCTTAGTTGCTTACTCTTGAGTAGAACTGCATATTCACTCCAGGAATACGCACCTTTGTCAAATGAGTCAAATTGAAGCAAAACACATTGTTGGAGTGTCAGAATGCATAGATAGAAGGCAAATAAGCGTTCCATGGCTTTATTTCGCTTAGTTGCTTACTCTTGAGTAGAACTGCATATTCACTCCAGGAATACGCACCTTTGTCAAATGAGTCAAATTGAAGCAAAACACATTGTTGGAGTGTCAGAATGCATAGATAGAAGGCAAATAAGCGTTCCATGGCTTTATTTCGCTTAGTTGCTTACTCTTGAGTAGAACTGCATATTCACTCCAGGAATAAGCACATTTGTCAAATGAGTCAAATTGAAGCAAAACACATTGTTGGAGTGTCAGAATGCATAGATAGAAGGCAAATAAGCGTTCCATGGCTTTATTTCGCTTAGTTGCTTACTCTTGAGTAGAACTGCATATTCACTCCAGGAATAAGCACATTTGTCAAATGAGTCAAATTGAAGCAAAACACATTGTTGGAGTGTCAGAATGCATAGATAGAAGGCAAATAAGCGTTCCATGGCTTTATTTCGCTTAGTTGCTTACTCTTGAGTAGAACTGCATATTCACTCCAGGAATAAGCACCTTTGTCAAATGAGTCAAATTGAAGCAAAACACATTGTTGGAGTGTCAGAATGCATAGATAGAAGGCGAATAAGCGTTCCATGGCTTTATTTCGCTTAGTTGCTTACTCTTGAGTAGAACTGCATATTCACTCCAGGAATAAGTACCTTTGTCAAATGAGTCAAATTGAAGCAAAACACATTGTTGGAGTGTCAGAATGCATAGATAGAAGGCAAATAAGCGTTCCATGGCTTTATTTCGCTTAGTTGCTTACTCTTGAGTAGAACTGCATATTCACTCCAGGAATACGCACCTTTGTCAAATGAGTCAAATTGAAGCAAAACACATTGTTGGAGTGTCAGAATGCATAGATAGAAGGCAAATAAGCGTTCCATGGCTTTATTTCACTTAGTTGCTTCCTCTTGAGTAGAACTGCATATTCACTCCAGAAATAAGCATCTTTTTAAAATGAGCCAAATTGAAGCAGAAAACATTGTTGGAGTGTCAGAATGCATAGTTAGAAGGCAAATCAGCGTTCCATGGCTTTATTTCGCTTAGTTGCTTACTCTTGAGTAGAACTGCATATTCACTCCAGGAATAAGCACATTTGTCAAATGAGTCAAATTGAAGCAAAACACATTGTTGGAGTGTCAGAATGCATAGATAGAAGGCAAATAAGCGTTCCATGGCTTTATTTCGCTTAGTTGCTTACTCTTGAGTAGAACTGCATATTCACTCCAGGAATAAGCACCTTTGTCAAATGAGTCAAATTGAAGCAAAACACATTGTTGGAGTGTCAGAATGCATAGATAGAAGGCGAATAAGCGTTCCATGGCTTTATTTCGCTTAGTTGCTTACTCTTGAGTAGAACTGCATATTCACTCCAGGAATAAGTACCTTTGTCAAATGAGTCAAATTGAAGCAAAACACATTGTTGGAGTGTCAGAATGCATAGATAGAAGGCAAATAAGCGTTCCATGGCTTTATTTCGCTTAGTTGCTTACTCTTGAGTAGAACTGCATATTCACTCCAGGAATACGCACCTTTGTCAAATGAGTCAAATTTAAGCAAAACACATTGTTGGAGTGTCAGAATGCATAGATAGAAGGCAAATAAGCGTTCCATGGCTTTATTTCGCTTAGTTGCTTACTCTTGAGTAGAACTGCATATTCAGAAATAAGCATCTTTTTAAAATGAGCCAAATTGAAGCAGAAAACATTGTTGGAGTGTCAGAATGCATAGTTAGAAGGCAAATAAGCGTTCCATGGCTTTATTTCGCTTAGTTGCTTACTCTTGAGTAGAACTGCATATTCACTCCAGAAATAAGCATCTTTTTAAAATGAGCCAAATTGAAGCAGAAAACATTGTTGGAGTGTCAGAATGCATAGATAGAAGGCAAATAAGCTTTCCATGGCTTTATTTCGCTTAGTTGCTTACTCTTGAGTAGAACTGCATATTCACTCAAGAAATGAGCACATTTGTCAAATGAGTCAAATTGAAGCAAAACACATTGTTGGAGTGTCAGAATGCATAGATAGAAGGCAAATAAGCGTTCCATGGCTTTATTTCGCTTAGTTGCTTACTCTTGAGTAGAACTGCATATTCACTCCAGGAATACGCACCTTTGTCAAATGAGTCAAATTGAAGCAAAACACATTGTTGGAGTGTCAGAATGCATAGATAGAAGGCAAATAAGCGTTCCATGGCTTTATTTCGCTTAGTTGCTTACTCTTGAGTAGAACTGCATATTCACTCCAGGAATACGCACCTTTGTCAAATGAGTCAAATTGAAGCAAAACACATTGTTGGAGTGTCAGAATGCATAGATAGAAGGCAAATAAGCGTTCCATGGCTTTATTTCGCTTAGTTGCTTACTCTTGAGTAGAACTGCATATTCACTCCAGGAATACGCACCTTTGTCAAATGAGTCAAATTGAAGCAAAACACATTGTTGGAGTGTCAGAATGCATAGATAGAAGGCAAATAAGCGTTCCATGGCTTTATTTCGCTTAGTTGCTTACTCTTGAGTAGAACTGCATATTCACTCCAGAAATACGCACCTTTGTCAAATGAGTCAAATTGAAGCAAAACACATTGTTGGAGTGTCAGAATGCATAGATAGAAGGCAAATAAGCGTTCCATGGCTTTATTTCGCTTAGTTGCTTACTCTTGAGTAGAACTGCATATTCACTCCAGAAATGAGCACCTTTGTGAAATGACCCAAATTGAAGCAAAACACATTGTTGGAGTGTCAGAATGCATAGATAGAAGGCAAATAAGCGTTCCATGGCTTTATTTCGCTTAGTTGCTTACTCTTGAGTAGAACTGCATATTCACTCCAGGAATACGCACCTTTGTCAAATGAGTCAAATTGAAGCAAAACACATTGTTGGAGTGTCAGAATGCATAGATAGAAGGCAAATAAGCGTTCCATGGCTTTATTTCGCTTAGTTGCTTACTCTTGAGTAGAACTGCATATTCACTCCAGGAATAAGCACCTTTGTCAAATGAGTCAAATTGAAGCAAAACACATTGTTGGAGTGTCAGAATGCATAGATAGAAGGCAAATAAGCTTTCCATGGCTTTATTTCGCTTAGTTGCTTACTCTTGAGTAGAACTGCATATTCACTCCAGGAATACGCACCTTTGTCAAATGAGTCAAATTGAAGCAAAACACATTGTTGGAGTGTCAGAATGCATAGATAGAAGGCAAATAAGCGTTCCATGGCTTTATTTCGCTTAGTTGCTTACTCTTGAGTAGAACTGCATATTCACTCCAGGAATAAGCACCTTTGTCAAATGAGTCAAATTGAAGCAAAACACATTGTTGGAGTGTCAGAATGCATAGATAGAAGGCAAATAAGCGTTCCATGGCTTTATTTCGCTTAGTTGCTTACTCTTGAGTAGAACTGCATATTCACTCCAGGAATACGCACCTTTGTCAAATGAGTCAAATTGAAGCAAAACACATTGTTGGAGTGTCAGAATGCATAGATAGAAGGCAAATAAGCGTTCCATGGCTTTATTTCGCTTAGTTGCTTACTCTTGAGTAGAACTGCATATTCACTCCAGGAATACGCACCTTTGTCAAATGAGTCAAATTGAAGCAAAACACATTGTTGGAGTGTCAGAATGCATAGATAGAAGGCAAATAAGCGTTCCATGGCTTTATTTCGCTTAGTTGCTTACTCTTGAGTAGAACTGCATATTCACTCCAGAAATGAGCACCTTTGTGAAATGACCCAAATTGAAGCAAAACACATTGTTGGAGTGTCAGAATGCATAGATAGAAGGCAAATAAGCGTTCCATGGCTTTATTTCGCTTAGTTGCTTACTCTTGAGTAGAACTGCATATTCACTCCAGGAATACGCACCTTTGTCAAATGAGTCAAATTGAAGCAAAACACATTGTTGGAGTGTCAGAATGCATAGATAGAAGGCAAATAAGCGTTCCATGGCTTTATTTCGCTTAGTTGCTTACTCTTGAGTAGAACTGCATATTCACTCCAGGAATAAGCACATTTGTCAAATGAGTCAAATTGAAGCAAAACACATTGTTGGAGTGTCAGAATGCATAGATAGAAGGCAAATAAGCTTTCCATGGCTTTATTTCGCTTAGTTGCTTACTCTTGAGTAGAACTGCATATTCACTCCAGGAATAAGCACATTTGTCAAATGAGTCAAATTGAAGCAAAACACATTGTTGGAGTGTCAGAATGCATAGATAGAAGGCAAATAAGCGTTCCATGGCTTTATTTCGCTTAGTTGCTTTCTCTTGAGTAGAACTGCATATTCACTCCAGGAATAAGCACCTTTGTCAAATGAGTCAAATTGAAGCAAAACACATTGTTGGAGTGTCAGAATGCATAGATAGAAGGCGAATAAGCGTTCCATGGCTTTATTTCGCTTAGTTGCTTACTCTTGAGTAGAACTGCATATTCACTCCAGGAATAAGTACCTTTGTCAAATGAGTCAAATTGAAGCAAAACACATTGTTGGAGTGTCAGAATGCATAGATAGAAGGCAAATAAGCTTTCCATGGCTTTATTTCGCTTAGTTGCTTACTCTTGAGTAGAACTGCATATTCACTCCAGGAATAAGCACATTTGTCAAATGAGTCAAATTGAAGCAAAACACATTGTTGGAGTGTCAGAATGCATAGATAGAAGGCAAATAAGCGTTCCATGGCTTTATTTCGCTTAGTTGCTTACTCTTGAGTAGAACTGCATATTCACTCCAGGAATAAGCACCTTTGTCAAATGAGTCAAATTGAAGCAAAACACATTGTTGGAGTGTCAGAATGCATAGATAGAAGGCGAATAAGCGTTCCATGGCTTTATTTCGCTTAGTTGCTTACTCTTGAGTAGAACTGCATATTCACTCCAGGAATAAGTACCTTTGTCAAATGAGTCAAATTGAAGCAAAACACATTGTTGGAGTGTCAGAATGCATAGATAGAAGGCAAATAAGCGTTCCATGGCTTTATTTCGCTTAGTTGCTTACTATTGAGTAGAACTGCATATTCACTCCAGGAATACGCACCTTTGTCAAATGAGTCAAATTGAAGCAAAACACATTGTTGGAGTGTCAGAATGCATAGATAGAAGGCAAATAAGCGTTCCATGGCTTTATTTCGCTTAGTTGCTTACTCTTGAGTAGAACTGCATATTCACTCCAGGAATACGCACCTTTGTCAAATGAGTCAAATTGAAGCAAAACACATTGTTGGAGTGTCAGAATGCATAGATAGAAGGCAAATAAGCGTTCCATGGCTTTATTTCGCTTAGTTGCTTACTCTTGAGTAGAACTGCATATTCACTCCAGGAATACGCACCTTTGTCAAATGAGTCAAATTGAAGCAAAACACATTGTTGGAGTGTCAGAATGCATAGATAGAAGGCAAATAAGCGTTCCATGGCTTTATTTCGCTTAGTTGCTTACTCTTGAGTAGAACTGCATATTCACTCCAGGAATAAGCACATTTGTCAAATTAGTCAAATTGAAGCAAAACACATTGTTGGAGTGTCAGAATGCATAGATAGAAGGCAAATAAGCGTTCCATGGCTTTATTTCGCTTAGTTGCTTACTCTTGAGTAGAACTGCATATTCACTCCAGGAATAAGCACATTTGTCAAATGAGTCAAATTGAAGCAAAACACATTGTTGGAGTGTCAGAATGCATAGATAGAAGGCAAATAAGCGTTCCATGGCTTTATTTCGCTTAGTTGCTTACTCTTGAGTAGAACTGCATATTCACTCCAGGAATAAGCACCTTTGTCAAATGAGTCAAATTGAAGCAAAACACATTGTTGGAGTGTCAGAATGCATAGATAGAAGGCGAATAAGCGTTCCATGGCTTTATTTCGCTTAGTTGCTTACTCTTGAGTAGAACTGCATATTCACTCCAGGAATAAGTACCTTTGTCAAATGAGTCAAATTGAAGCAAAACACATTGTTGGAGTGTCAGAATGCATAGATAGAAGGCAAATAAGCGTTCCATGGCTTTATTTCGCTTAGTTGCTTACTCTTGAGTAGAACTGCATATTCACTCCAGGAATACGCACCTTTGTCAAATGAGTCAAATTGAAGCAAAACACATTGTTGGAGTGTCAGAATGCATAGATAGAAGGCAAATAAGCGTTCCATGGCTTTATTTCACTTAGTTGCTTCCTCTTGAGTAGAACTGCATATTCACTCCAGAAATAAGCATCTTTTTAAAATGAGCCAAATTGAAGCAGAAAACATTGTTGGAGTGTCAGAATGCATAGTTAGAAGGCAAATCAGCGTTCCATGGCTTTATTTCGCTTAGTTGCTTACTCTTGAGTAGAACTGCATATTCACTCCAGGAATAAGCACATTTGTCAAATGAGTCAAATTGAAGCAAAACACATTGTTGGAGTGTCAGAATGCATAGATAGAAGGCAAATAAGCGTTCCATGGCTTTATTTCGCTTATTTGCTTACTCTTGAGTAGAACTGCATATTCACTCCAGGAATACGCACCTTTGTCAAATGAGTCAAATTGAAGCAAAACACATTGTTGGAGTGTCAGAATGCATAGATAGAAGGCAAATAAGCGTTCCATGGCTTTATTTCACTTAGTTGCTTCCTCTTGAGTAGAACTGCATATTCACTCCAGAAATAAGCATCTTTTTAAAATGAGCCAAATTGAAGCAGAAAACATTGTTGGAGTGTCAGAATGCATAGTTAGAAGGCAAATCAGCGTTCCATGGCTTTATTTCGCTTAGTTGCTTACTCTTGAATAGAACTGCATATTCACTCCAGAAATAAGCATCTTTTTAAAATGAGCCAAATTGAAGCAGAAAACATTGTTGGAGTGTCAGAATGCATTGATAGAAGGCAAATAAGCGTTCCATGGCTTTATTTCGCTTAGTTGCTTACTCTTGAGTAGAACTGCATATTCACTCAAGAAATGAGCACATTTGTCAAATGAGTCAAATTGAAGCAATACACATTGTTGGAGTGTCAGAATGCATAGATAGAAGGCAAATAAGCGTTCCATGGCTTTATTTCGCTTAGTTGCTTACTCTTGAGTAGAACTGCATATTCACTCCAGGAATAAGCACATTTGTCAAATGAGTCAAATTGAAGCAAAACACATTGTTGGAGTGTCAGAATGCATAGATAGAAGGCAAATAAGCGTTCCATGGCTTTATTTCGCTTAGTTGCTTACTCTTGAGTAGAACTGCATATTCACTCCAGGAATACGCACCTTTGTCAAATGAGTCAAATTGAAGCAAAACACATTGTTGGAGTGTCAGAATGCATAGATAGAAGGCAAATAAGCGTTCCATGGCTTTATTTCGCTTAGTTGCTTACTCTTGAGTAGAACTGCATATTCAGAAATAAGCATCTTTTTAAAATGAGCCAAATTGAAGCAGAAAACATTGTTGGAGTGTCAGAATGCATAGTTAGAAGGCAAATAAGCGTTCCATGGCTTTATTTCGCTTAGTTGCTTACTCTTGAGTAGAACTGCATATTCACTCCAGAAATAAGCATCTTTTTAAAATGAGCCAAATTGAAGCAGAAAACATTGTTGGAGTGTCAGAATGCATAGATAGAAGGCAAATAAGCGTTCCATGGCTTTATTTCGCTTAGTTGCTTACTCTTGAGTAGAACTGCATATTCACTCAAGAAATGAGAACATTTGTCAAATGAGTCAAATTGAAGCAAAACACATTGTTGGAGTGTCAGAATGCATAGATAGAAGGCAAATAAGCGTTCCATGGCTTTATTTCGCTTAGTTGCTTACTCTTGAGTAGAACTGCATATTCAGAAATAAGCATCTTTTTAAAATGAGCCAAATTGAAGCAGAAAACATTGTTGGAGTGTCAGAATGCATAGTTAGAAGGCAAATAAGCGTTCCATGGCTTTATTTCGCTTAGTTGCTTACTCTTGAGTAGAACTGCATATTCACTCCAGAAATAAGCATCTTTTTAAAATGAGTCAAATTGAAGCAAAACACATTGTTGGAGTGTCAGAATGCATAGATAGAAGGCAAATAAGCGTTCCATGGCTTTATTTCGCTTAGTTGCTTACTCTTGAGTAGAACTGCATATTCACTCCAGGAATACGCACCTTTGTCAAATGAGTCAAATTGAAGCAAAACACATTGTTGGAGTGTCAGAATGCATAGATAGAAGGCAAATAAGCGTTCCATGGCTTTATTTCGCTTAGTTGCTTACTCTTGAGTAGAACTGCATATTCACTCCAGGAATACGCACCTTTGTCAAATGAGTCAAATTGAAGCAAAACACATTGTTGGAGTGTCAGAATGCATAGATAGAAGGCAAATAAGCGTTCCATGGCTTTATTTCGCTTAGTTGCTTACTCTTGAGTAGAACTGCATATTCACTCCAGGAATACGCACCTTTGTCAAATGAGTCAAATTGAAGCAAAACACATTGTTGGAGTGTCAGAATGCATAGATAGAAGGCAAATAAGCGTTCCATGGCTTTATTTCGCTTAGTTGCTTACTCTTGAGTAGAACTGCATATTCACTCCAGGAATACGCACCTTTGTCAAATGAGTCAAATTGAAGCAAAACACATTGTTGGAGTGTCAGAATGCATAGATAGAAGGCAAATAAGCGTTCCATGGCTTTATTTCGCTTAGTTGCTTACTCTTGAGTAGAACTGCATATTCACTCCAGAAATGAGCACCTTTGTGAAATGACCCAAATTGAAGCAATACACATTGTTGGAGTGTCAGAATGCATAGATAGAAGGCAAATAAGCGTTCCATGGCTTTATTTCCCTTAGTTGCTTACTCTTGAGTAGAACTGCATATTCACTCCAGGAATAAGCACATTTGTCAAATGAGTCAAATTGAAGCAAAACACATTGTTGGAGTGTCAGAATGCATAGATAGAAGGCAAATAAGCGTTCCATGGCTTTATTTCGCTTAGTTGCTTACTCTTGAGTAGAACTGCATATTCACTCCAGGAATACGCACCTTTGTCAAATGAGTCAAATTGAAGCAAAACACATTGTTGGAGTGTCAGAATGCATAGATAGAAGGCAAATAAGCGTTCCATGGCTTTATTTCGCTTAGTTGCTTACTCTTGAGTAGAACTGCATATTCAGAAATAAGCATCTTTTTAAAATGAGCCAAATTGAAGCAGAAAACATTGTTGGAGTGTCAGAATGCATAGTTAGAAGGCAAATAAGCGTTCCATGGCTTTATTTCGCTTAGTTGCTTACTCTTGAGTAGAACTGCATATTCACTCCAGAAATAAGCATCTTTTTAAAATGAGCCAAATTGAAGCAGAAAACATTGTTGGAGTGTCAGAATGCATAGATAGAAGGCAAATAAGCGTTCCATGGCTTTATTTCGCTTAGTTGCTTACTCTTGAGTAGAACTGCATATTCACTCAAGAAATGAGCACCTTTGTCAAATGAGTCAAATTGAAGCAAAACACATTGTTGGAGTGTCAGAATGCATAGATAGAAGGCAAATAAGCGTTCCATGGCTTTATTTCGCTTAGTTGCTTACTCTTGAGTAGAACTGCATATTCAGAAATAAGCATCTTTTTAAAATGAGCCAAATTGAAGCAGAAAACATTGTTGGAGTGTCAGAATGCATAGTTAGAAGGCAAATAAGCGTTCCATGGCTTTATTTCGCTTAGTTGCTTACTCTTGAGTAGAACTGCATATTCACTCCAGAAATAAGCATCTTTTTAAAATGAGTCAAATTGAAGCAAAACACATTGTTGGAGTGTCAGAATGCATAGATAGAAGGCAAATAAGCGTTCCATGGCTTTATTTCGCTTAGTTGCTTACTCTTGAGTAGAACTGCATATTCACTCCAGGAATACGCACCTTTGTCAAATGAGTCAAATTGAAGCAAAACACATTGTTGGAGTGTCAGAATGCATAGATAGAAGGCAAATAAGCGTTCCATGGCTTTATTTCGCTTAGTTGCTTACTCTTGAGTAGAACTGCATATTCACTCCAGGAATACGCACCTTTGTCAAATGAGTCAAATTGAAGCAAAACACATTGTTGGAGTGTCAGAATGCATAGATAGAAGGCAAATAAGCGTTCCATGGCTTTATTTCGCTTAGTTGCTTACTCTTGAGTAGAACTGCATATTCACTCCAGGAATAAGCACATTTGTCAAATGAGTCAAATTGAAGCAAAACACATTGTTGGAGTGTCAGAATGCATAGATAGAAGGCAAATAAGCGTTCCATGGCTTTATTTCGCTTAGTTGCTTACTCTTGAGTAGAACTGCATATTCACTCCAGGAATAAGCACATTTGTCAAATGAGTCAAATTGAAGCAAAACACATTGTTGGAGTGTCAGAATGCATAGATAGAAGGCAAATAAGCGTTCCATGGCTTTATTTCGCTTAGTTGCTTACTCTTGAGTAGAACTGCATATTCACTCCAGGAATAAGCACCTTTGTCAAATGAGTCAAATTGAAGCAAAACACATTGTTGGAGTGTCAGAATGCATAGATAGAAGGCGAATAAGCGTTCCATGGCTTTATTTCGCTTAGTTGCTTACTCTTGAGTAGAACTGCATATTCACTCCAGGAATAAGTACCTTTGTCAAATGAGTCAAATTGAAGCAAAACACATTGTTGGAGTGTCAGAATGCATAGATAGAAGGCAAATAAGCGTTCCATGGCTTTATTTCGCTTAGTTGCTTACTCTTGAGTAGAACTGCATATTCACTCCAGGAATACGCACCTTTGTCAAATGAGTCAAATTGAAGCAAAACACATTGTTGGAGTGTCAGAATGCATAGATAGAAGGCAAATAAGCGTTCCATGGCTTTATTTCACTTAGTTGCTTCCTCTTGAGTAGAACTGCATATTCACTCCAGAAATAAGCATCTTTTTAAAATGAGCCAAATTGAAGCAGAAAACATTGTTGGAGTGTCAGAATGCATAGTTAGAAGGCAAATCAGCGTTCCATGGCTTTATTTCGCTTAGTTGCTTACTCTTGAGTAGAACTGCATATTCACTCCAGGAATAAGCACATTTGTCAAATGAGTCAAATTGAAGCAAAACACATTGTTGGAGTGTCAGAATGCATAGATAGAAGGCAAATAAGCGTTCTATGGCTTTATTTCGCTTAGTTGCTTACTCTTGAGTAGAACTGCATATTCACTCCAGGAATACGCACCTTTGTCAAATGAGTCAAATTGAAGCAAAACACATTGTTGGAGTGTCAGAATGCATAGATAGAAGGCAAATAAGCGTTCCATGGCTTTATTTCACTTAGTTGCTTCCTCTTGAGTAGAACTGCATATTCACTCCAGAAATAAGCATCTTTTTAAAATGAGCCAAATTGAAGCAGAAAACATTGTTGGAGTGTCAGAATGCATAGTTAGAAGGCAAATCAGCGTTCTATGGCTTTATTTCGCTTAGTTGCTTACTCTTGAATAGAACTGCATATTCACTCCAGAAATAAGCATCTTTTTAAAATGAGCCAAATTGAAGCAGAAAACATTGTTGGAGTGTCAGAATGCATTGATAGAAGGCAAATAAGCGTTCCATGGCTTTATTTCGCTTAGTTGCTTACTCTTGAGTAGAACTGCATATTCACTCAAGAAATGAGCACATTTGTCAAATGAGTCAAATTGAAGCAAAACACATTGTTGGAGTGTCAGAATGCATAGATAGAAGGCAAATAAGCGTTCCATGGCTTTATTTCGCTTAGTTGCTTACTCTTGAGTAGAACTGCATATTCACTCCAGGAATAAGCACATTTGTCAAATGAGTCAAATTGAAGCAAAACACATTGTTGGAGTGTCAGAATGCATAGATAGAAGGCAAATAAGCGTTCCATGGCTTTATTTCGCTTAGTTGCTTACTCTTGAGTAGAACTGCATATTCACTCCAGGAATACGCACCTTTGTCAAATGAGTCAAATTGAAGCAAAACACATTGTTGGAGTGTCAGAATGCATAGATAGAAGGCAAATAAGCGTTCCATGGCTTTATTTCGCTTAGTTGCTTACTCTTGAGTAGAACTGCATATTCAGAAATAAGCATCTTTTTAAAATGAGCCAAATTGAAGCAGAAAACATTGTTGGAGTGTCAGAATGCATAGTTAGAAGGCAAATAAGCGTTCCATGGCTTTATTTCGCTTAGTTGCTTACTCTTGAGTAGAACTGCATATTCACTCCAGAAATAAGCATCTTTTTAAAATGAGCCAAATTGAAGCAGAAAACATTGTTGGAGTGTCAGAATGCATAGATAGAAGGCAAATAAGCGTTCCATGGCTTTATTTCGCTTAGTTGCTTACTCTTGAGTAGAACTGCATATTCACTCAAGAAATGAGCACATTTGTCAAATGAGTCAAATTGAAGCAAAACACATTGTTGGAGTGTCAGAATGCATAGATAGAAGGCAAATAAGCGTTCCATGGCTTTATTTCGCTTAGTTGCTTACTCTTGAGTAGAACTGCATATTCACTCCAGGAATACGCACCTTTGTCAAATGAGTCAAATTGAAGCAAAACACATTGTTGGAGTGTCAGAATGCATAGATAGAAGGCAAATAAGCGTTCCATGGCTTTATTTCGCTTAGTTGCTTACTCTTGAGTAGAACTGCATATTCACTCCAGGAATACGCACCTTTGTCAAATGAGTCAAATTGAAGCAAAACACATTGTTGGAGTGTCAGAATGCATAGATAGAAGGCAAATAAGCGTTCCATGGCTTTATTTCGCTTAGTTGCTTACTCTTGAGTAGAACTGCATATTCACTCAAGAAATGAGCACCTTTGTGAAATGACCCAAATTGAAGCAAAACACATTGTTGGAGTGTCAGAATGCATAGATAGAAGGCAAATAAGCGTTCCATGGCTTTATTTCGCTTAGTTGCTTACTCTTGAGTAGAACTGCATATTCACTCCAGGAATACGCACCTTTGTCAAATGAGTCAAATTGAAGCAAAACACATTGTTGGAGTGTCAGAATGCATAGATAGAAGGCAAATAAGCGTTCCATGGCTTTATTTCACTTAGTTGCTTCCTCTTGAGTAGAACTGCATATTCACTCCAGAAATAAGCATCTTTTTAAAATGAGCCAAATTGAAGCAGAAAACATTGTTGGAGTGTCAGAATGCATAGTTAGAAGGCAAATCAGCGTTCCATGGCTTTATTTCGCTTAGTTGCTTACTCTTGAATAGAACTGCATATTCACTCCAGAAATAAGCATCTTTTTAAAATGAGCCAAATTGAAGCAGAAAACATTGTTGGAGTGTCAGAATGCATTGATAGAAGGCAAATAAGCGTTCCATGGCTTTATTTCGCTTAGTTGCTTACTCTTGAGTAGAACTGCATATTCACTCAAGAAATGAGCACATTTGTCAAATGAGTCAAATTGAAGCAAAACACATTGTTGGAGTGTCAGAATGCATAGATAGAAGGCAAATAAGCGTTCCATGGCTTTATTTCGCTTAGTTGCTTACTCTTGAGTAGAACTGCATATTCACTCCAGGAATAAGCACATTTGTCAAATGAGTCAAATTGAAGCAAAACACATTGTTGGAGTGTCAGAATGCATAGATAGAAGGCAAATAAGCGTTCCATGGCTTTATTTCGCTTAGTTGCTTACTCTTGAGTAGAACTGCATATTCACTCCAGGAATACGCACCTTTGTCAAATGAGTCAAATTGAAGCAATACACATTGTTGGAGTGTCAGAATGCATAGATAGAAGGCAAATAAGCGTTCCATGGCTTTATTTCGCTTAGTTGCTTACTCTTGAGTAGAACTGCATATTCACTCAAGAAATGAGCACCTTTGTGAAATGACCCAAATTGAAGCAAAACACATTGTTGGAGTGTCAGAATGCATAGATAGAAGGCAAATAAGCGTTCCATGGCTTTATTTCGCTTATTTGCTTACTCTTGAGTAGAACTGCATATTCACTCCAGGAATACGCACCTTTGTCAAATGAGTCAAATTGAAGCAAAACACATTGTTGGAGTGTCAGAATGCATAGATAGAAGGCAAATAAGCGTTCCATGGCTTTATTTCGCTTAGTTGCTTACTCTTGAGTAGAACTGCATATTCACTCCAGGAATAAGCACATTTGTCAAATGAGTCAAATTGAAGCAAAACACATTGTTGGAGTGTCAGAATGCATAGATAGAAGGCAAATAAGCGTTCCATGGCTTTATTTCGCTTAGTTGCTTACTCTTGAGTAGAACTGCATATTCACTCCAGGAATACGCACCTTTGTCAAATGAGTCAAATTGAAGCAAAACACATTGTTGGAGTGTCAGAATGCATAGATAGAAGGCAAATAAGCGTTCCATGGCTTTATTTCGCTTAGTTGCTTACTCTTGAGTAGAACTGCATATTCACTCCAGGAATACGCACCTTTGTCAAATGAGTCAAATTGAAGCAAAACACATTGTTGGAGTGTCAGAATGCATAGATAGAAGGCAAATAAGCGTTCCATGGCTTTATTTCGCTTAGTTGCTTACTCTTGAGTAGAACTGCATATTCACTCAAGAAATGAGCACATTTGTCAAATGAGTCAAATTGAAGCAAAACACATTGTTGGAGTGTCAGAATGCATAGATAGAAGGCAAATAAGCGTTCCATGGCTTTATTTCGCTTAGTTGCTTACTCTTGAGTAGAACTGCATATTCACTCCAGGAATACGCACCTTTGTCAAATGAGTCAAATTGAAGCAAAACACATTGTTGGAGTGTCAGAATGCATAGATAGAAGGCAAATAAGCGTTCCATGGCTTTATTTCGCTTAGTTGCTTACTCTTGAGTAGAACTGCATATTCACTCAAGAAATGAGCACCTTTGTGAAATGACCCAAATTGAAGCAAAACACATTGTTGGAGTGTCAGAATGCATAGATAGAAGGCAAATAAGCGTTCCATGGCTTTATTTCGCTTATTTGCTTACTCTTGAGTAGAACTGCATATTCACTCCAGGAATACGCACCTTTGTCAAATGAGTCAAATTGAAGCAAAACACATTGTTGGAGTGTCAGAATGCATAGATAGAAGGCAAATAAGCGTTCCATGGCTTTATTTCGCTTAGTTGCTTACTCTTGAGTAGAACTGCATATTCACTCCAGGAATAAGCACATTTGTCAAATGAGTCAAATTGAAGCAAAACACATTGTTGGAGTGTCAGAATGCATAGATAGAAGGCAAATAAGCGTTCCATGGCTTTATTTCGCTTAGTTGCTTACTCTTGAGTAGAACTGCATATTCACTCCAGGAATACGCACCTTTGTCAAATGAGTCAAATTGAAGCAAAACACATTGTTGGAGTGTCAGAATGCATAGATAGAAGGCAAATAAGCGTTCCATGGCTTTATTTCGCTTAGTTGCTTACTCTTGAGTAGAACTGCATATTCACTCCAGGAATACGCACCTTTGTCAAATGAGTCAAATTGAAGCAAAACACATTGTTGGAGTGTCAGAATGCATAGATAGAAGGCAAATAAGCGTTCCATGGCTTTATTTCGCTTAGTTGCTTACTCTTGAGTAGAACTGCATATTCACTCCAGGAATAAGCACATTTGTCAAATGAGTCAAATTGAAGCAAAACACATTGTTGGAGTGTCAGAATGCATAGATAGAAGGCAAATAAGCTTTCCATGGCTTTATTTCGCTTAGTTGCTTACTCTTGAGTAGAACTGCATATTCACTCCAGGAATAAGCACATTTGTCAAATGAGTCAAATTGAAGCAAAACACATTGTTGGAGTGTCAGAATGCATAGATAGAAGGCAAATAAGCGTTCCATGGCTTTATTTCGCTTAGTTGCTTACTCTTGAGTAGAACTGCATATTCACTCCAGGAATAAGCACCTTTGTCAAATGAGTCAAATTGAAGCAAAACACATTGTTGGAGTGTCAGAATGCATAGATAGAAGGCGAATAAGCGTTCCATGGCTTTATTTCGCTTAGTTGCTTACTCTTGAGTAGAACTGCATATTCACTCCAGGAATAAGTACCTTTGTCAAATGAGTCAAATTGAAGCAAAACACATTGTTGGAGTGTCAGAATGCATAGATAGAAGGCAAATAAGCGTTCCATGGCTTTATTTCGCTTAGTTGCTTACTCTTGAGTAGAACTGCATATTCACTCCAGGAATACGCACCTTTGTCAAATGAGTCAAATTGAAGCAAAACACATTGTTGGAGTGTCAGAATGCATAGATAGAAGGCAAATAAGCGTTCCATGGCTTTATTTCACTTAGTTGCTTCCTCTTGAGTAGAACTGCATATTCACTCCAGAAATAAGCATCTTTTTAAAATGAGCCAAATTGAAGCAGAAAACATTGTTGGAGTGTCAGAATGCATAGTTAGAAGGCAAATAAGCGTTCCATGGCTTTATTTCGCTTAGTTGCTTACTCTTGAGTAGAACTGCATATTCACTCCAGGAATAAGCACATTTGTCAAATGAGTCAAATTGAAGCAAAACACATTGTTGGAGTGTCAGAATGCATAGATAGAAGGCAAATAAGCGTTCCATGGCTTTATTTCGCTTAGTTGCTTACTCTTGAGTAGAACTGCATATTCACTCCAGGAATACGCACCTTTGTCAAATGAGTCAAATTGAAGCAAAACACATTGTTGGAGTGTCAGAATGCATAGATAGAAGGCAAATAAGCGTTCCATGGCTTTATTTCACTTAGTTGCTTCCTCTTGAGTAGAACTGCATATTCACTCCAGAAATAAGCATCTTTTTAAAATGAGCCAAATTGAAGCAGAAAACATTGTTGGAGTGTCAGAATGCATAGTTAGAAGGCAAATCAGCGTTCCATGGCTTTATTTCGCTTAGTTGCTTACTCTTGAATAGAACTGCATATTCACTCCAGAAATAAGCATCTTTTTAAAATGAGCCAAATTGAAGCAGAAAACATTGTTGGAGTGTCAGAATGCATTGATAGAAGGCAAATAAGCGTTCCATGGCTTTATTTCGCTTAGTTGCTTACTCTTGAGTAGAACTGCATATTCACTCAAGAAATGAGCACATTTGTCAAATGAGTCAAATTGAAGCAAAACACATTGTTGGAGTGTCAGAATGCATAGATAGAAGGCAAATAAGCGTTCCATGGCTTTATTTCGCTTAGTTGCTTACTCTTGAGTAGAACTGCATATTCACTCCAGGAATAAGCACCTTTGTCAAATGAGTCAAATTGAAGCAAAACACATTGTTGGAGTGTCAGAATGCATAGATAGAAGGCAAATAAGCGTTCCATGGCTTTATTTCGCTTAGTTGCTTACTCTTGAGTAGAACTGCATATTCACTCCAGGAATACGCACCTTTGTCAAATGAGTCAAATTGAAGCAAAACACATTGTTGGAGTGTCAGAATGCATAGATAGAAGGCGAATAAGCGTTCCATGGCTTTATTTCGCTTAGTTGCTTACTCTTGAGTAGAACTGCATATTCACTCCAGGAATAAGTACCTTTGTCAAATGAGTCAAATTGAAGCAAAACACATTGTTGGAGTGTCAGAATGCATAGATAGAAGGCAAATAAGCGTTCCATGGCTTTATTTCGCTTAGTTGCTTACTCTTGAGTAGAACTGCATATTCACTCCAGGAATACGCACCTTTGTCAAATGAGTCAAATTGAAGCAAAACACATTGTTGGAGTGTCAGAATGCATAGATAGAAGGCAAATAAGCGTTCCATGGCTTTATTTCGCTTAGTTGCTTACTCTTGAGTAGAACTGCATATTCACTCCAGGAATACGCACCTTTGTCAAATGAGTCAAATTGAAGCAAAACACATTGTTGGAGTGTCAGAATGCATAGATAGAAGGCAAATAAGCGTTCCATGGCTTTATTTCGCTTAGTTGCTTACTCTTGAGTAGAACTGCATATTCACTCCAGGAATACGCACCTTTGTCAAATGAGTCAAATTGAAGCAAAACACATTGTTGGAGTGTCAGAATGCATAGATAGAAGGCAAATAAGCGTTCCATGGCTTTATTTCGCTTAGTTGCTTACTCTTGAGTAGAACTGCATATTCACTCCAGGAATAAGCACATTTGTCAAATGAGTCAAATTGAAGCAAAACACATTGTTGGAGTGTCAGAATGCATAGATAGAAGGCAAATAAGCGTTCCATGGCTTTATTTCGCTTAGTTGCTTACTCTTGAGTAGAACTGCATATTCACTCCAGGAATAAGCACATTTGTCAAATGAGTCAAATTGAAGCAAAACACATTGTTGGAGTGTCAGAATGCATAGATAGAAGGCAAATAAGCATTCCATGGCTTTATTTCGCTTAGTTGCTTACTCTTGAGTAGAACTGCATATTCACTCCAGGAATAAGCACCTTTGTCAAATGAGTCAAATTGAAGCAAAACACATTGTTGGAGTGTCAGAATGCATAGATAGAAGGCGAATAAGCGTTCCATGGCTTTATTTCGCTTAGTTGCTTACTCTTGAGTAGAACTGCATATTCACTCCAGGAATAAGTACCTTTGTCAAATGAGTCAAATTGAAGCAAAACACATTGTTGGAGTGTCAGAATGCATAGATAGAAGGCAAATAAGCGTTCCATGGCTTTATTTCGCTTAGTTGCTTACTCTTGAGTAGAACTGCATATTCACTCCAGGAATACGCACCTTTGTCAAATGAGTCAAATTGAAGCAAAACACATTGTTGGAGTGTCAGAATGCATAGATAGAAGGCAAATAAGCGTTCCATGGCTTTATTTCACTTAGTTGCTTCCTCTTGAGTAGAACTGCATATTCACTCCAGAAATAAGCATCTTTTTAAAATGAGCCAAATTGAAGCAGAAAACATTGTTGGAGTGTCAGAATGCATAGTTAGAAGGCAAATCAGCGTTCCATGGCTTTATTTCGCTTAGTTGCTTACTCTTGAGTAGAACTGCATATTCACTCCAGGAATAAGCACATTTGTCAAATGAGTCAAATTGAAGCAAAACACATTGTTGGAGTGTCAGAATGCATAGATAGAAGGCAAATAAGCGTTCCATGGCTTTATTTCGCTTAGTTGCTTACTCTTGAGTAGAACTGCATATTCACTCCAGGAATACGCACCTTTGTCAAATGAGTCAAATTGAAGCAAAACACATTGTTGGAGTGTCAGAATGCATAGATAGAAGGCAAATAAGCGTTCCATGGCTTTATTTCACTTAGTTGCTTCCTCTTGAGTAGAACTGCATATTCACTCCAGAAATAAGCATCTTTTTAAAATGAGCCAAATTGAAGCAGAAAACATTGTTGGAGTGTCAGAATGCATAGTTAGAAGGCAAATCAGCGTTCCATGGCTTTATTTCGCTTAGTTGCTTACTCTTGAATAGAACTGCATATTCACTCCAGAAATAAGCATCTTTTTAAAATGAGCCAAATTGAAGCAGAAAACATTGTTGGAGTGTCAGAATGCATTGATAGAAGGCAAATAAGCGTTCCATGGCTTTATTTCGCTTAGTTGCTTACTCTTGAGTAGAACTGCATATTCACTCAAGAAATGAGCACATTTGTCAAATGAGTCAAATTGAAGCAAAACACATTGTTGGAGTGTCAGAATGCATAGATAGAAGGCAAATAAGCGTTCCATGGCTTTATTTCGCTTAGTTGCTTACTCTTGAGTAGAACTGCATATTCACTCCAGGAATAAGCACCTTTGTCAAATGAGTCAAATTGAAGCAAAACACATTGTTGGAGTGTCAGAATGCATAGATAGAAGGTAAATAAGCGTTCCATGGCTTTATTTCGCTTAGTTGCTTACTCTTGAGTAGAACTGCATATTCAGAAATAAGCATCTTTTTAAAGAGCCAAATTGAAGCAGAAAACATTGTTGGAGTGTCAGAATGCATAGTTAGAAGGCAAATAAGCGTTCCATGGCTTTATTTCGCTTAGTTGCTTACTCTTGAGTAGAACTGCATATTCACTCCAGAAATAAGCATCTTTTTAAAATGAGCCAAATTGAAGCAGAAAACATTGTTGGAGTGTCAGAATGCATAGATAGAAGGCAAATAAGCGTTCCATGGCTTTATTTCGCTTAGTTGCTTACTCTTTAGTAGAACTGCATATTCACTCAAGAAATGAGCACCTTTGTGAAATGACCCAAATTGAAGCAAAACACATTGTTGGAGTGTCAGAATGCATAGATAGAAGGCAAATAAGCGTTCCATGGCTTTATTTCGCTTAGTTGCTTACTCTTGAGTAGAACTGCATATTCACTCCAGGAATACGCACCTTTGTCAAATGAGTCAAATTGAAGCAAAACACATTGTTGGAGTGTCAGAATGCATAGATAGAAGGCAAATAAGCGTTCCATGGCTTTATTTCGCTTAGTTGC
This sequence comes from Zootoca vivipara, assembly GCF_965207765.1. Classification (NCBI taxonomy): domain Eukaryota; kingdom Metazoa; phylum Chordata; class Lepidosauria; order Squamata; family Lacertidae; genus Zootoca; species Zootoca vivipara. The sequence goes on from NC_142590.1 coordinate 1,367,291, forward strand.
TTACTCTTGAGTAGAACTGCATATTCACTCCAGAAATAAGCATCTTTTTAAAATGAGCCAAATTGAAGCAGAAAACATTGTTGGAGTGTCAGAATGCATAGTTAGAAGGCAAATAAGCGTTCCATGGCTTTATTTCGCTTAGTTGCTTACTCTTGAGTAGAACTGCATATTCACTCCAGAAATAAGCATCTTTTTAAAATGAGCCAAATTGAAGCAGAAAACATTGTTGGAGTGTCAGAATGCATAGATAGAAGGCAAATAAGCGTTCCATGGCTTTATTTCGCTTAGTTGCTTACTCTTGAGTAGAACTGCATATTCACTCCAGGAATACGCACCTTTGTCAAATGAGTCAAATTGAAGCAAAACACATTGTTGGAGTGTCAGAATGCATAGAAGGCAAATAAGCGTTCCATGGCTTTATTTTGCTTAGTTGCTTACTCTTGAGTAGAACTGCATATTCACTCAAGAAATGAGCACCTTTGTGAAATGACCCAAATTGAAGCAAAACACATTGTTGGAGTGTCAGAATGCATAGATAGAAGGCAAATAAGCGTTCCATGGCTTTATTTCGCTTAGTTGCTTACTCTTGAGTAGAACTGCATATTCACTCCAGGAATACGCACCTTTGTCAAATGAGTCAAATTGAAGCAAAACACATTGTTGGAGTGTCAGAATGCATAGATAGAAGGCAAATAAGCGTTCCATGGCTTTATTTCGCTTAGTTGCTTACTCTTGAGTAGAACTGCATATTCACTCCAGGAATACGCACCTTTGTCAAATGAGTCAAATTGAAGCAAAACACATTGTTGGAGTGTCAGAATGCATAGATAGAAGGCAAATAAGCATTCCATGGCTTTATTTCGCTTAGTTGCTTACTCTTGAGTAGAACTGCATATTCACTCCAGGAATACGCACCTTTGTCAAATGAGTCAAATTGAAGCAAAACACATTGTTGGAGTGTCAGAATGCATTGATAGAAGGCAAATAAGCGTTCCATGGCTTTATTTCGCTTAGTTGCTTACTCTTGAGTAGAACTGCATATTCACTCCAGGAATAAGCACCTTTGTCAAATGAGTCAAATTGAAGCAAAACACATTGTTGGAGTGTCAGAATGCATAGATAGAAGGCGAATAAGCGTTCCATGGCTTTATTTCGCTTAGTTGCTTACTCTTGAGTAGAACTGCATATTCACTCCAGGAATAAGTACCTTTGTCAAATGAGTCAAATTGAAGCAAAACACATTGTTGGAGTGTCAGAATGCATAGATAGAAGGCAAATAAGCGTTCCATGGCTTTATTTTGCTTAGTTGCTTACTCTTGAGTAGAACTGCATATTCACTCAAGAAATGAGCACATTTGTCAAATGAGTCAAATTGAAGCAAAACACATTGTTGGAGTGTCAGAATGCATAGATAGAAGGCAAATAAGCGTTCCATGGCTTTATTTCGCTTAGTTGCTTACTCTTGAGTAGAACTGCATATTCACTCCAGGAATACGCACCTTTGTCAAATGAGTCAAATTGAAGCAAAACACATTGTTGGAGTGTCAGAATGCATAGATAGAAGGCAAATAAGCGTTCCATGGCTTTATTTCGCTTAGTTGCTTACTCTTGAGTAGAACTGCATATTCACTCCAGGAATACGCACCTTTGTCAAATGAGTCAAATTGAAGCAAAACACATTGTTGGAGTGTCAGAATGCATAGATAGAAGGCAAATAAGCGTTCCATGGCTTTATTTCGCTTAGTTGCTTACTCTTGAGTAGAACTGCATATTCACTCCAGAAATAAGCATCTTTTTAAAATGAGCCAAATTGAAGCAGAAAACATTGTTGGAGTGTCAGAATGCATAGTTAGAAGGCAAATAAGCGTTCCATGGCTTTATTTCGCTTAGTTGCTTACTCTTGAGTAGAACTGCATATTCACTCCAGAAATAAGCATCTTTTTAAAATGAGCCAAATTGAAGCAGAAAACATTGTTGGAGTGTCAGAATGCATAGATAGAAGGCAAATAAGCGTTCCATGGCTTTATTTCGCTTAGTTGCTTACTCTTGAGTAGAACTGCATATTCACTCCAGGAATACGCACCTTTGTCAAATGAGTCAAATTGAAGCAAAACACATTGTTGGAGTGTCAGAATGCATAGATAGAAGGCAAATAAGCGTTCCATGGCTTTATTTCGCTTAGTTGCTTACTCTTGAGTAGAACTGCATATTCACTCCAGAAATAAGCATCTTTTTAAAATGAGCCAAATTGAAGCAGAAAACATTGTTGGAGTGTCAGAATGCATAGTTAGAAGGCAAATAAGCGTTCCATGGCTTTATTTCGCTTAGTTGCTTACTCTTGAGTAGAACTGCATATTCACTCCAGAAATAAGCATCTTTTTAAAATGAGCCAAATTGAAGCAGAAAACATTGTTGGAGTGTCAGAATGCATAGATAGAAGGCAAATAAGCGTTCCATGGCTTTATTTCGCTTAGTTGCTTACTCTTGAGTAGAACTGCATATTCACTCAAGAAATGAGCACATTTGTCAAATGAGTCAAATTGAAGCAAAACACATTGTTGGAGTGTCAGAATGCATAGATAGAAGGCAAATAAGCGTTCCATGGCTTTATTTCGCTTAGTTGCTTACTCTTGAGTAGAACTGCATATTCACTCAAGAAATGAGCACCTTTGTGAAATGACCCAAATTGAAGCAAAACACATTGTTGGAGTGTCAGAATGCATAGATAGAAGGCAAATAAGCGTTCCATGGCTTTATTTCGCTTAGTTGCTTACTCTTGAGTAGAACTGCATATTCACTCCAGGAATACGCACCTTTGTCAAATGAGTCAAATTGAAGCAAAACACATTGTTGGAGTGTCAGAATGCATAGATAGAAGGCAAATAAGCGTTCCATGGCTTTATTTCGCTTAGTTGCTTACTCTTGAGTAGAACTGCATATTCACTCCAGGAATAAGCACATTTGTCAAATGAGTCAAATTGAAGCAAAACACATTGTTGGAGTGTCAGAATGCATAGATAGAAGGCAAATAAGCGTTCCATGGCTTTATTTCGCTTAGTTGCTTACTCTTGAGTAGAACTGCATATTCACTCCAGGAATACGCACCTTTGTCAAATGAGTCAAATTGAAGCAAAACACATTGTTGGAGTGTCAGAATGCATAGATAGAAGGCAAATAAGCGTTCCATGGCTTTATTTCGCTTAGTTGCTTACTCTTGAGTAGAACTGCATATTCACTCCAGGAATACGCACCTTTGTCAAATGAGTCAAATTGAAGCAAAACACATTGTTGGAGTGTCAGAATGCATAGATAGAAGGCAAATAAGCGTTCCATGGCTTTATTTCGCTTAGTTGCTTACTCTTGAGTAGAACTGCATATTCACTCCAGGAATAAGCACCTTTGTCAAATGAGTCAAATTGAAGCAAAACACATTGTTGGAGTGTCAGAATGCATAGATAGAAGGCAAATAAGCGTTCCATGGCTTTATTTCGCTTAGTTGCTTACTCTTGAGTAGAACTGCATATTCACTCCAGGAATAAGCACATTTGTCAAATGAGTCAAATTGAAGCAAAACACATTGTTGGAGTGTCAGAATGCATAGATAGAAGGCAAATAAGCGTTCCATGGCTTTATTTCGCTTAGTTGCTTACTCTTGAGTAGAACTGCATATTCACTCCAGGAATACGCACCTTTGTCAAATGAGTCAAATTGAAGCAAAACACATTGTTGGAGTGTCAGAATGCATAGATAGAAGGCAAATAAGCGTTCCATGGCTTTATTTCGCTTAGTTGCTTACTCTTGAGTAGAACTGCATATTCACTCCAGAAATAAGCATCTTTTTAAAATGAGCCAAATTGAAGCAGAAAACATTGTTGGAGTGTCAGAATGCATAGTTAGAAGGCAAATAAGCGTTCCATGGCTTTATTTCGCTTAGTTGCTTACTCTTGAGTAGAACTGCATATTCACTCCAGAAATAAGCATCTTTTTAAAATGAGCCAAATTGAAGCAGAAAACATTGTTGGAGTGTCAGAATGCATAGATAGAAGGCAAATAAGCGTTCCATGGCTTTATTTCGCTTAGTTGCTTACTCTTGAGTAGAACTGCATATTCACTCCAGGAATACGCACCTTTGTCAAATGAGTCAAATTGAAGCAAAACACATTGTTGGAGTGTCAGAATGCATAGATAGAAGGCAAATAAGCGTTCCATGGCTTTATTTCGCTTAGTTGCTTACTCTTGAGTAGAACTGCATATTCACTCCAGAAATAAGCATCTTTTTAAAATGAGCCAAATTGAAGCAGAAAACATTGTTGGAGTGTCAGAATGCATAGTTAGAAGGCAAATAAGCGTTCCATGGCTTTATTTCGCTTAGTTGCTTACTCTTGAGTAGAACTGCATATTCACTCCAGAAATAAGCATCTTTTTAAAATGAGCCAAATTGAAGCAGAAAACATTGTTGGAGTGTCAGAATGCATAGATAGAAGGCAAATAAGCGTTCCATGGCTTTATTTCGCTTAGTTGCTTACTCTTGAGTAGAACTGCATATTCACTCAAGAAATGAGCACATTTGTCAAATGAGTCAAATTGAAGCAAAACACATTGTTGGAGTGTCAGAATGCATAGATAGAAGGCAAATAAGCGTTCCATGGCTTTATTTCGCTTAGTTGCTTACTCTTGAGTAGAACTGCATATTCACTCAAGAAATGAGCACCTTTGTGAAATGACCCAAATTGAAGCAAAACACATTGTTGGAGTGTCAGAATGCATAGATAGAAGGCAAATAAGCGTTCCATGGCTTTATTTCGCTTAGTTGCTTACTCTTGAGTAGAACTGCATATTCACTCCAGGAATACGCACCTTTGTCAAATGAGTCAAATTGAAGCAAAACACATTGTTGGAGTGTCAGAATGCATAGATAGAAGACAAATAAGCGTTCCATGGCTTTATTTCGCTTAGTTGCTTACTCTTGAGTAGAACTGCATATTCACTCCAGGAATAAGCACATTTGTCAAATGAGTCAAATTGAATCAAAACACATTGTTGGAGTGTCAGAATGCATAGATAGAAGGCAAATAAGCGTTCCATGGCTTTATTTCGCTTAGTTGCTTACTCTTGAGTAGAACTGCATATTCACTCCAGGAATACGCACCTTTGTCAAATGAGTCAAATTGAAGCAAAACACATTGTTGGAGTGTCAGAATGCATAGATAGAAGGCAAATAAGCGTTCCATGGCTTTATTTCGCTTAGTTGCTTACTCTTGAGTAGAACTGCATATTCACTCCAGGAATACGCACCTTTGTCAAATGAGTCAAATTGAAGCAAAACACATTGTTGGAGTGTCAGAATGCATAGATAGAAGGCAAATAAGCGTTCCATGGCTTTATTTCGCTTAGTTGCTTACTCTTGAGTAGAACTGCATATTCACTCCAGGAATAAGCACCTTTGTCAAATGAGTCAAATTGAAGCAAAACACATTGTTGGAGTGTCAGAATGCATAGATAGAAGGCAAATAAGCGTTCCATGGCTTTATTTCGCTTAGTTGCTTACTCTTGAGTAGAACTGCATATTCACTCCAGGAATAAGCACATTTGTCAAATGAGTCAAATTGAAGCAAAACACATTGTTGGAGTGTCAGAATGCATAGATAGAAGGCAAATAAGCGTTCCATGGCTTTATTTCGCTTAGTTGCTTACTCTTGAGTAGAACTGCATATTCACTCCAGGAATACGCACCTTTGTCAAATGAGTCAAATTGAAGCAAAACACATTGTTGGAGTGTCAGAATGCATAGATAGAAGGCAAATAAGCGTTCCATGGCTTTATTTCACTTAGTTGCTTCCTCTTGAGTAGAACTGCATATTCACTCCAGAATTAAGCATCTTTTTAAAATGAGCCAAATTGAAGCAGAAAACATTGTTGGAGTGTCAGAATGCATAGTTAGAAGGCAAATAAGCGTTCCATGGCTTTATTTCGCTTAGTTGCTTACTCTTGAGTAGAACTGCATATTCACTCCAGGAATAAGTACCTTTGTCAAATGAGTCAAATTGAAGCAAAACACATTGTTGGAGTGTCAGAATGCATAGATAGAAGGCAAATAAGCGTTCCATGGCTTTATTTCGCTTAGTTGCTTACTCTTGAGTAGAACTGCATATTCAGAAATAAGCATCTTTTTAAAATGAGCCAAATTGAAGCAGAAAACATTGTTGGAGTGTCAGAATGCATAGTTAGAAGGCAAATAAGCGTTCCATGGCTTTATTTCGCTTAGTTGCTTACTCTTGAGTAGAACTGCATATTCACTCCAGAAATAAGCATCTTTTTAAAATGAGCCAAATTGAAGCAGAAAACATTGTTGGAGTGTCAGAATGCATAGATAGAAGGCAAATAAGCGTTCCATGGCTTTATTTCGCTTAGTTGCTTACTCTTGAGTAGAACTGCATATTCACTCAAGAAATGAGCACATTTGTCAAATGAGTCAAATTGAAGCAAAACACATTGTTGGAGTGTCAGAATGCATAGATAGAAGGCAAATAAGCGTTCCATGGCTTTATTTCGCTTAGTTGCTTACTCTTGAGTAGAACTGCATATTCACTCCAGGAATACGCACCTTTGTCAAATGAGTCAAATTGAAGCAAAACACATTGTTGGAGTGTCAGAATGCATAGATAGAAGGCAAATAAGCGTTCCATGGCTTTATTTCGCTTAGTTGCTTACTCTTGAGTAGAACTGCATATTCACTCCAGAAATAAGCATCTTTTTAAAATGAGCCAAATTGAAGCAGAAAACATTGTTGGAGTGTCAGAATGCATAGATAGAAGGCAAATAAGCGTTCCATGGCTTTATTTCGCTTAGTTGCTTACTCTTGAGTAGAACTGCATATTCACTCAAGAAATGAGAACATTTGTCAAATGAGTCAAATTGAAGCAAAACACATTGTTGGAGTGTCAGAATGCATAGATAGAAGGCAAATAAGCGTTCCATGGCTTTATTTCGCTTAGTTGCTTACTCTTGAGTAGAACTGCATATTCACTCCAGGAATAAGCACATTTGTCAAATGAGTCAAATTGAAGCAAAACACATTGTTGGAGTGTCAGAATGCATAGATAGAAGGCAAATAAGCGTTCCATGGCTTTATTTCGCTTAGTTGCTTACTCTTGAGTAGAACTGCATATTCACTCCAGGAATACGCACCTTTGTCAAATGAGTCAAATTGAAGCAAAACACATTGTTGGAGTGTCAGAATGCATAGATAGAAGGCAAATAAGCGTTCCATGGCTTTATTTCGCTTAGTTGCTTACTCTTGAGTAGAACTGCATATTCACTCCAGGAATAAGCACATTTGTCAAATGAGTAAAATTGAAGCAAAACACATTGTTGGAGTGTCAGAATGCATAGATAGAGGGCAAATAAGCGTTCCATGGCTTTATTTCGCTTTTTTGCTTACTCTTGAGTAGAACTGCATATTCACTCCAGGAATAAGCACATTTGTTAAATGAGTCAAATTGAAGCAAAACACATTGTTGGAGTGTCAGAATGCATAGATAGAAGGCAAATAAGCGTTCCATGGCTTTATTTCGCTTAGTTGCTTACTCTTGAGTAGAACTGCATATTCACTCCAGGAATAAGCACCTTTGTCAAATGAGTCAAATTGAAGCAAAACACATTGTTGGAGTGTCAGAATGCATAGATAGAAGGCAAATAAGCGTTCCATGGCTTTATTTCGCTTAGTTGCTTACTCTTGAGTAGAAGTGCATATTCACTCCAGGAATAAGCACATTTGTCAAATGAGTCAGATTGAAGCAAAACACATTGTTGGAGTGTCAGAATGCATAGATAGAAGGCAAATAAGCGTTCCATGGCTTTATTTCGCTTAGTTGCTTACTCTTGAGTAGAACTGCATATTCACTCCAGGAATAAGCATCTTTTTAAAATGAGCCAAATTGAAGCAGAAAACATTGTTGGAGTGTCAGAATGCATAGTTAGAAGGCAATTAAGCGTTCCATGGCTTTATTTCGCTTAGTTGCTTACTCTTGAGTAGAACTGCATATTCACTCCAGAAATAAGCATCTTTTTAAAATGAGCCAAATTGAAGCAGAAAACATTGTTGGAGTGTCAGAATGCATTGATAGAAGGCAAATAAGCGTTCCATGGCTTTATTTCGCTTAGTTGCTTACTCTTGAGTAGAACTGCATATTCACTCCAGGAATACGCACCTTTGTCAAATGAGTCAAATTGAAGCAAAACACATTGTTGGAGTGTCAGAATGCATAGATAGAAGGCAAATAAGCGTTCCATGGCTTTATTTCGCTTTGTTGCTTACTCTTGAGTAGAACTGCATATTCACTCCAGGAATAAGCACATTTGTCAAATGAGTCAAATTGAAGCAAAACACATTGTTGGAGTGTCAGAATGCATAGATAGAAGGCAAATAAGCGTTCCATGGCTTTATTTCGCTTAGTTGCTTACTCTTGAGTAGAACTGCATATTCACTCCAGGAATACGCACCTTTGTCAAATGAGTCAAATTGAAGCAAAACACATTGTTGGAGTGTCAGAATGCATAGATAGAGGGCAAATAAGCGTTCCATGGCTTTATTTCGCTTAGTTGCTTACTCTTGAGTAGAACTGCATATTCACTCCAGGAATACGCACCTTTGTCAAATGAGTCAAATTGAAGCAAAACACATTGTTGGAGTGTCAGAATGCATAGATAGAAGGCAAATAAGCGTTCCATGGCTTTATTTCGCTTAGTTGCTTACTCTTGAGTAGAACTGCATATTCACTCCAGGAATAAGCACATTTGTCAAATGAGTCAAATTGAAGCAAAACACATTGTTGGAGTGTCAGAATGCATAGATAGAAGGCAAATAAGCGTTCCATGGCTTTATTTCGCTTAGTTGCTTACTCTTGAGTAGAACTGCATATTCACTCCAGGAATACGCACCTTTGTCAAATGAGTCAAATTGAAGCAAAACACATTGTTGGAGTGTCAGAATGCATAGATAGAAGGCAAATAAGCGTTCCATGGCTTTATTTCGCTTAGTTGCTTACTCTTGAGTAGAACTGCATATTCACTCCAGGAATAAGCACATTTGTCAAATGAGTCAAATTGAAGCAAAACACATTGTTGGAGTGTCAGAATGCATAGATAGAGGGCAAATAAGCGTTCCATGGCTTTATTTCGCTTAGTTGCTTACTCTTGAGTAGAACTGCATATTCACTCCAGGAATAAGCACATTTGTTAAATGAGTCAAATTGAAGCAAAACACATTGTTGGAGTGTCAGAATGCATAGATAGAAGGCAAATAAGCGTTCCATGGCTTTATTTCGCTTAGTTGCTTACTCTTGAGTAGAACTGCATATTCACTCCAGGAATAAGCACCTTTGTCAAATGAGTCAAATTGAAGCAAAACACATTGTTGGAGTGTCAGAATGCATAGATAGAAGGCAAATAAGCGTTCCATGGCTTTATTTCGCTTAGTTGCTTACTCTTGAGTAGAAGTGCATATTCACTCCAGGAATAAGCACATTTGTCAAATGAGTCAGATTGAAGCAAAACACATTGTTGGAGTGTCAGAATGCATAGATAGAAGGCAAATAAGCGTTCCATGGCTTTATTTCGCTTAGTTGCTTACTCTTGAGTAGAACTGCATATTCACTCCAGGAATAAGCATCTTTTTAAAATGAGCCAAATTGAAGCAGAAAACATTGTTGGAGTGTCAGAATGCATAGTTAGAAGGCAATTAAGCGTTCCATGGCTTTATTTCGCTTAGTTGCTTACTCTTGAGTAGAACTGCATATTCGCTCCAGAAATAAGCATCTTTTTAAAATGAGCCAAATTGAAGCAGAAAACATTGTTGGAGTGTCAGAATGCATTGATAGAAGGCAAATAAGCGTTCCATGGCTTTATTTCGCTTAGTTGCTTACTCTTGAGTAGAACTGCATATTCACTCCAGGAATACGCATCTTTGTCAAATGAGTCAAATTGAAGCAAAACACATTGTTGGAGTGTCAGAATGCATAGATAGAAGGCAAATAAGCGTTCCATGGCTTTATTTCGCTTAGTTGCTTACTCTTGAGTAGAACTGCATATTCACTCCAGGAATACGCATCTTTGTCAAATGAGACAGATTGAAGCAAAACACATTGTTGGAGTGTCAGAATGCATAGATAGAAGGCAAATAAGCGTTCCATGGCTTTATTTCGCTTAGTTGCTTACTCTTGAGTAGAACTGCATATTCAATCCAGGAATAAGCACATTTGTCAAATGAGTCAGATTGAAGCAAAACACATTGTTGGAGTGTCAGAATGCATAGATAGAAGGCAAATAAGCGTTCCATGGCTTTATTTCGCTTAGTTGCTTACTCTTGAGTAGAACTGCATATTCACTCCAGGAATACGCACCTTTGTCAAATGAGTCAAATTGAAGCAAAACACATTGTTGGAGTGTCAGAATGCATAGATAGAAGGCAAATAAGCGTTCCATGGCTTAATTTCGCTTAGTTGCTTACTCTTGAGTAGAACTGCATATTCACTCCAGGAATACGCATCTTTGTCAAATGAGACAGATTGAAGCAAAACACATTGTTGGAGTGTCAGAATGCATAGATAGAAGGCAAATAAGCGTTCCATGGCTTTATTTCGCTTAGTTGCTTACTCTTGAGTAGAAGTGCATATTCAATCCAGGAATAAGCACATTTGTCAAATGAGTCAGATTGAAGCAAAACACATTGTTGGAGTGTCAGAATGCATAGATAGAAGGCAAATAAGCGTTCCATGGCTTTATTTCGCTTAGTTGCTTACTCTTGAGTAGAAGTGCATATTCACTCCAGGAATAAGCACATTTGTCAAATGAGTCAAATTGAAGCAGAACACATTGTTGGAGTGTCAGAATGCATAGATAGAGGGCAAATAAGCGTTCCATGGCTTTATTTCGCTTAGTTGCTTACTCTTGAGTAGAACTGCATATTCACTCCAGGAATAAGCACATTTGTCAAATGAGTCAAATTGAAGCAAAACACATTGTTGGAGTGTCAGAATGCATAGATAGAAGGCAAATAAGCGTTCCATGGCTTTATTTCGCTTAGTTGCTTACTCTTGAGTAGAACTGCATATTCACTCCAGGAATAAGTACCTTTGTCAAATGAGTCAAATTGAAGCAAAACACATTGTTGGAGTGTCAGAATGCATAGATAGAAGGCAAATAAGCGTTCCATGGCTTTATTTCGCTTAGTTGCTTACTCTTGAGTAGAACTGCATATTCACTCCAGAAATAAGCATCTTTTTAAAATGAGCCAAATTGAAGCAGAAAACATTGTTGGAGTGTCAGAATGCATAGATAGAAGGCAAATAAGCGTTCCATGGCTTTATTTCGCTTAGTTGCTTACTCTTGAGTAGAACTGCATATTCACTCCAGGAATACGCACCTTTGTCAAATGAGTCAAATTGAAGCAAAACACATTGTTGGAGTGTCAGAATGCATAGATAGAAGGCAAATAAGCGTTCCATGGCTTAATTTCGCTTAGTTGCTTACTCTTGAGTAGAACTGCATATTCACTCCAGGAATAAGCACATTTGTCAAATGAGTCAAATTGAAGCAAAACACATTGTTGGAGTGTCAGAATGCATAGATAGAAGGCAAATAAGCGTTCCATGGCTTTATTTCGCTTAGTTGCTTACTCTTGAGTAGAACTGCATATTCACTCCAGGAATACGCATCTTTGTCAAATGAGTCAAATTGAAGCAAAACACATTGTTGGAGTGTCAGAATGCATAGATAGAAGGCAAATAAGCGTTCCATGGCTTTATTTCGCTTAGTTGCTTCCTCTTGAGTAGAACTGCATATTCACTCCAGGAATAAGTACCTTTGTGAAATGAGTCAAATTGAAGCAAAACACATTGTTGGAGTGTCAGAATGCATAGATAGAAGGCAAATAAGCGTTCCATGGCTTTATTTCGCTTAGTTGCTTACTCTTGAGTAGAACTGCATATTCACTCCAGGAATACGCACCTTTGTCAAATGAGTCAAATTGAAGCAAAACACATTGTTGGAGTGTCAGAATGCATAGATAGAAGGCAAATAAGCGTTCCATGGCTTTATTTCGCTTAGTTGCTTACTCTTGAGTAGAACTGCATATTCACTCCAGGAATAAGCACATTTGTCAAATGAGTCAAATTGAAGCAAAACACATTGTTGGAGTGTCAGAATGCATAGATAGAGGGCAAATAAGCGTTCCATGGCTTTATTTCGCTTAGTTGCTTACTCTTGAGTAGAACTGCATATTCACTCCAGGAATAAGCACATTTGTCAAATGAGTCAAATTGAAGCAAAACACATTGTTGGAGTGTCAGAATGCATAGATAGAAGGCAAATAAGCGTTCCATGGCTTTATTTCGCTTAGTTGCTTACTCTTGAGTAGAACTGCATATTCACTCCAGAAATAAGCATCTTTTTAAAATGAGCCAAATTGAAGCAGAAAACATTGTTGGAGTGTCAGAATGCATAGATAGAAGGCAAATAAGCGTTCCATGGCTTTATTTCGCTTAGTTGCTTACTCTTGAGTAGAACTGCATATTCACTCCAGGAATACGCACCTTTGTCAAATGAGTCAAATTGAAGCAAAACACATTGTTGGAGTGTCAGAATGCATAGATAGAAGGCAAATAAGCGTTCCATGGCTTAATTTCGCTTAGTTGCTTACTCTTGAGTAGAACTGCATATTCACTCCAGGAATAAGCACATTTGTCAAATGAGTCAAATTGAAGCAAAACACATTGTTGGAGTGTCAGAATGCATAGATAGAAGGCAAATAAGCGTTCCATGGCTTTATTTCGCTTAGTTGCTTACTCTTGAGTAGAACTGCATATTCACTCCAGGAATACGCATCTTTGTCAAATGAGTCAAATTGAAGCAAAACACATTGTTGGAGTGTCAGAATGCATAGATAGAAGGCAAATAAGCGTTCCATGGCTTTATGTCGCTTAGTTGCTTCCTCTTGAGTAGAACTGCATATTCACTCCAGGAATAAGTACCTTTGTGAAATGAGTCAAATTGAAGCAAAACACATTGTTGGAGTGTCAGAATGCATAGATAGAAGGCAAATAAGCGTTCCATGGCTTTATTTCGCTTAGTTGCTTACTCTTGAGTAGAACTGCACATTCACTCCAGGAATACGCACCTTTGTCAAATGAGTCAAATTGAAGCAAAACACATTGTTGGAGTGTCAGAATGCATAGATAGAAGGCAAATAAGCGTTCCATGGCTTTATTTCGCTTAGTTGCTTACTCTTGAGTAGAACTGCATATTCACTCCAGGAATAAGCACATTTGTCAAATGAGTCAAATTGAAGCAAAACACATTGTTGGAGTGTCAGAATGCATAGATAGAGGGCAAATAAGCGTTCCATGGCTTTATTTCGCTTAGTTGCTTACTCTTGAGTAGAACTGCATATTCACTCCAGGAATAAGCACATTTGTCAAATGAGTCAAATTGAAGCAAAACACATTGTTGGAGTGTCAGAATGCATAGATAGAAGGCAAATAAGCGTTCCATGGCTTTATTTCGCTTAGTTGCTTACTCTTGAGTAGAACTGCATATTCACTCCAGGAATAAGTACCTTTGTCAAATGAGTCAAATTGAAGCAAAACACATTGTTGGAGTGTCAGAATGCATAGATAGAAGGCAAATAAGCGTTCCATGGCTTTATTTCGCTTAGTTGCTTACTCTTGAGTAGAACTGCATATTCACTCCAGGAATAAGCACCTTTGTCAAATGAGTCAAATTGAAGCAAAACACATTGTTGGAGTGTCAGAATGCATAGATAGAAGGCAAATAAGCGTTCCATGGCTTTATTTCGCTTAGTTGCTTACTCTTGAGTAGAAGTGCATATTCACTCCAGGAATAAGCACATTTGTCAAATGAGTCAGATTGAAGCAAAACACATTGTTGGAGTGTCAGAATGCATAGATAGAAGGCAAATAAGCGTTCCATGGCTTTATTTCGCTTAGTTGCTTACTCTTGAGTAGAACTGCATATTCACTCCAGGAATAAGCATCTTTTTAAAATGAGCCAAATTGAAGCAGAAAACATTGTTGGAGTGTCAGAATGCATAGTTAGAAGGCAATTAAGCGTTCCATGGCTTTATTTCGCTTAGTTGCTTACTCTTGAGTAGAACTGCATATTCGCTCCAGAAATAAGCATCTTTTTAAAATGAGCCAAATTGAAGCAGAAAACATTGTTGGAGTGTCAGAATGCATTGATAGAAGGCAAATAAGCGTTCCATGGCTTTATTTCGCTTAGTTGCTTACTCTTGAGTAGAACTGCATATTCACTCCAGGAATACGCACCTTTGTCAAATGAGTCAAATTGAAGCAAAACACATTGTTGGAGTGTCAGAATGCATAGATAGAAGGCAAATAAGCGTTCCATGGCTTTATTTCGCTTAGTTGCTTACTCTTGAGTAGAACTGCATATTCACTCCAGGAATAAGCACATTTGTCAAATGAGTCAAATTGAAGCAAAACACATTGTTGGAGTGTCAGAATGCATAGATAGAAGGCAAATAAGCGTTCCATGGCTTTATTTCGCTTAGTTGCTTACTCTTGAGTAGAACTGCATATTCACTCCAGGAATACGCACCTTTGTCAAATGAGTCAAATTGAAGCAAAACACATTGTTGGAGTGTCAGAATGCATAGATAGAAGGCAAATAAGCGTTCCATGGCTTTATTTCGCTTAGTTGCTTACTCTTGAGTAGAACTGCATATTCACTCCAGGAATACGCATCTTTGTCAAATGAGTCAAATTGAAGCAAAACACATTGTTGGAGTGTCAGAATGCATAGATAGAAGGCAAATAAGCGTTCCATGGCTTTATTTCGCTTAGTTGCTTACTCTTGAGTAGAACTGCATATTCACTCCAGGAATACGCATCTTTGTCAAATGAGACAGATTGAAGCAAAACACATTGTTGGAGTGTCAGAATGCATAGATAGAAGGCAAATAAGCGTTCCATGGCTTTATTTCGCTTAGTTGCTTACTCTTGAGTAGAACTGCATATTCAATCCAGGAATAAGCACATTTGTCAAATGAGCCAAATTGAAGCAGAAAACATTGTTGGAGTGTCAGAATGCATAGATAGAAGGCAAATAAGCGTTCCATGGCTTTATTTCGCTTAGTTGCTTACTCTTGAGTAGAACTGCATATTCACTCCAGGAATACGCACCTTTGTCAAATGAGTCAAATTGAAGCAAAACACATTGTTGGAGTGTCAGAATGCATAGATAGAAGGCAAATAAGCGTTCCATGGCTTAATTTCGCTTAGTTGCTTACTCTTGAGTAGAACTGCATATTCACTCCAGGAATAAGCACATTTGTCAAATGAGTCAAATTGAAGCAAAACACATTGTTTGAGTGTCAGAATGCATAGATAGAAGGCAAATAAGCGTTCCATGGCTTTATTTCGCTTAGTTGCTTACTCTTGAGTAGAACTGCATATTCACTCCAGGAATACGCATCTTTGTCAAATGAGTCAAATTGAAGCAAAACACATTGTTGGAGTGTCAGAATGCATAGATAGAAGGCAAATAAGCGTTCCATGGCTTTATTTCGCTTAGTTGCTTCCTCTTGAGTAGAACTGCATATTCACTCCAGGAATAAGTACCTTTGTCAAATGAGTCAAATTGAAGCAAAACACATTGTTGGAGTGTCAGAATGCATAGATAGAAGGCAAATAAGCGTTCCATGGCTTTATTTCGCTTAGTTGCTTACTCTTGAGTAGAACTGCATATTCACTCCAGGAATACGCATCTTTGTCAAATGAGTCAAATTGAAGCAAAACACATTGTTGGAGTGTCAGAATGCATAGATAGAAGGCAAATAAGCGTTCCATGGCTTTATTTCGCTTAGTTGCTTCCTCTTGAGTAGAACTGCATATTCACTCCAGGAATAAGTACCTTTGTCAAATGAGTCAAATTGAAGCAAAACACATTGTTGGAGTGTCAGAATGCATAGATAGAAGGCAAATAAGCGTTCCATGGCTTTATTTCGCTTAGTTGCTTACTCTTGAGTAGAACTGCATATTCACTCCAGGAATACGCACCTTTGTCAAATGAGTCAAATTGAAGCAAAACACATTGTTGGAGTGTCAGAATGCATAGATAGAAGGCAAATAAGCGTTCCATGGCTTTATTTCGCTTAGTTGCTTACTCTTGAGTAGAACTGCATATTCACTCCAGAAATAAGCATCTTTTTAAAATGAGCCAAATTGAAGCAGAAAACATTGTTGGAGTGTCAGAATGCATTGATAGAAGGCAAATAAGCGTTCCATGGCTTTATTTCGCTTAGTTGCTTACTCTTGAGTAGAACTGCATATTCACTCAAGAAATGAGCACCTTTGTGAAATGACCCAAATTGAAGCAGAAAATATTGTTGGAGTGTCAGAATGCATAGATAGAAGGCAAATAAGCGTTCCATGGCTTTATTTCGCTTAGTTGCTTACTCTTGAGTAGAACTGCATATTCACTCCAGGAATACGCACCTTTGTCAAATGAGTCAAATTGAAGCAAAACACATTGTTGGAGTGTCAGAATGCATAGATAGAAGGGATATAAGCGTTCCATGGCTTTATTTCTCTTAGTTGCTTACTCTTGAGTAGAACTGCATATTCACTCCAGGAATACGCACCTTTGTGAAATGAGTCAAATTGAAGCAAAACACATTGTTGGAGTGTCAGAATGCATAGATAGAAGGCAAATAAGCGTTCCATGGCTTTATTTCGCTTAGTTGCTTACTCTTGAGTAGAACTGCATATTCACTCCAGGAATACGCACCTTTGTCAAATGAGTCAAATTGAAGCAAAACACATTGTTGGAGTGTCAGAATGCATAGATAGAAGGCAAATAAGCGTTCCATGGCTTTATTTCGCTTAGTTGCTTACTCTTGAGTAGAACTGCATATTCACTCCAGGAATACGCACCTTTGTCAAATGAGTCAAATTGAAGCAAAACACATTGTTGGAGTGTCAGAATGCATAGATAGAAGGCAAATAAGCGTTCCATGGCTTTATTTCGCTTAGTTGCTTACTCTTGAGTAGAACTGCATATTCACTCCAGGAATACGCATCTTTGTCAAATGAGACAGATTGAAGCAAAACACATTGTTGGAGTGTCAGAATGCATAGATAGAAGGCAAATAAGCGTTCCATGGCTTTATTTCGCTTAGTTGCTTACTCTTGAGTAGAAGTGCATATTCAATCCAGGAATAAGCACATTTGTCAAATGAGTCAGATTGAAGCAAAACACATTGTTGGAGTGTCAGAATGCATAGATAGAAGGCAAATAAGCGTTCCATGGCTTTATTTCGCTTAGTTGCTTACTCTTGAGTAGAAGTGCATATTCACTCCAGGAATAAGCACATTTGTCAAATGAGTCAAATTGAAGCAGAACACATTGTTGGAGTGTCAGAATGCATAGATAGAGGGCAAATAAGCGTTCCATGGCTTTATTTCGCTTAGTTGCTTACTCTTGAGTAGAACTGCATATTCACTCCAGGAATAAGCACATTTGTCAAATGAGTCAAATTGAAGCAAAACACATTGTTGTAGTGTCAGAATGCATAGATAGAAGGCAAATAAGCGTTCCATGGCTTTATTTCGCTTAGTTGCTTACTCTTGAGTAGAACTGCATATTCACTCCAGGAATAAGTACCTTTGTCAAATGAGTCAAATTGAAGCAAAACACATTGTTGGAGTGTCAGAATGCATAGATAGAAGGCAAATAAGCGTTCCATGGCTTTATTTCGCTTAGTTGCTTACTCTTGAGTAGAACTGCATATTCACTCCAGGAATACGCACCTTTGTCAAATGAGTCAAATTGAAGCAGAACACATTGTTGGAGTGTCAGAATGCATAGATAGAAGGCAAATAAGCGTTCCATGGCTTTATTTCGCTTAGTTGCTTACTCTTGAGTAGAACTGCATATTCACTCCAGGAATACGCACCTTTGTCAAATGAGTCAAATTGAAGCAAAACACATTGTTGGAGTGTCAGAATGCATAGATAGAAGGCAAATAAGCGTTCCATGGCTTTATTTCGCTTAGTTGCTTACTCTTGAGTAGAACTGCATATTCACTCCAGGAATAAGCACCTTTGTCAAATGAGTCAAATTGAAGCAAAACACATTGTTGGAGTGTCAGAATGCATAGATAGAAGGCAAATAAGCGTTCCATGGCTTTATTTCGCTTAGTTGCTTACTCTTGAGTAGAAGTGCATATTCACTCCAGGAATAAGCACATTTGTCAAATGAGTCAAATTGAAGCAAAACACATTGTTGGAGTGTCAGAATGCATAGATAGAAGGCAAATAAGCGTTCCATGGCTTTATTTCGCTTAGTTGCTTACTCTTGAGTAGAACTGCATATTCACTCCAGGAATACGCACCTTTGTCAAATGAGTCAAATTGAAGCAAAACACATTGTTGGAGTGTCAGAATGCATAGATAGAAGGCAAATAAGCGTTCCATGGCTTTATTTCGCTTAGTTGCTTACTCTTGAGTAGAACTGCATATTCACTCCAGGAATAAGCACCTTTGTCAAATGAGTCAAATTGAAGCAAAACACATTGTTGGAGTGTCAGAATGCATAGATAGAAGGCAAATAAGCGTTCCATGGCTTTATTTCGCTTAGTTGCTTACTCTTGAGTAGAAGTGCATATTCACTCCAGGAATAAGCACATTTGTCAAATGAGTCAGATTGAAGCAAAACACATTGTTGGAGTGTCAGAATGCATAGATAGAAGGCAAATAAGCGTTCCATGGCTTTATTTCGCTTAGTTGCTTACTCTTGAGTAGAACTGCATATTCACTCCAGGAATAAGCATCTTTTTAAAATGAGCCAAATTGAAGCAGAAAACATTGTTGGAGTGTCAGAATGCATAGTTAGAAGGCAATTAAGCGTTCCATGGCTTTATTTCGCTTAGTTGCTTACTCTTGAGTAGAACTGCATATTCGCTCCAGGAATACGCACCTTTGTCAAATGAGTCAAATTGAAGCAGAAAACATTGTTGGAGTGTCAGAATGCATTGATAGAAGGCAAATAAGCGTTCCATGGCTTTATTTCGCTTAGTTGCTTACTCTTGAGTAGAACTGCATATTCACTCCAGGAATACGCACCTTTGTCAAATGAGTCAAATTGAAGCAAAACACATTGTTGGAGTGTCAGAATGCATAGATAGAAGGCAAATAAGCGTTCCATGGCTTTATTTCGCTTAGTTGCTTACTCTTGAGTAGAACTGCATATTCACTCCAGGAATAAGCACATTTGTCAAATGAGTCAAATTGAAGCAAAACACATTGTTGGAGTGTCAGAATGCATAGATAGAAGGCAAATAAGCGTTCCATGGCTTTATTTCGCTTAGTTGCTTACTCTTGAGTAGAACTGCATATTCACTCCAGGAATACGCACCTTTGTCAAATGAGTCAAATTGAAGCAAAACACATTGTTGGAGTGTCAGAATGCATAGATAGAAGGCAAATAAGCGTTCCATGGCTTTATTTCGCTTAGTTGCTTACTCTTGAGTAGAACTGCATATTCACTCCAGGAATACGCATCTTTGTCAAATGAGTCAAATTGAAGCAAAACACATTGTTGGAGTGTCAGAATGCATAGATAGAAGGCAAATAAGCGTTCCATGGCTTTATTTCGCTTAGTTGCTTACTCTTGAGTAGAACTGCATATTCACTCCAGGAATACGCATCTTTGTCAAATGAGACAGATTGAAGCAAAACACATTGTTGGAGTGTCAGAATGCATAGATAGAAGGCAAATAAGCGTTCCATGGCTTTATTTCGCTTAGTTGCTTACTCTTGAGTAGAAGTGCATATTCAATCCAGGAATAAGCACATTTGTCAAATGAGTCAGATTGAAGCAAAACACATTGTTGGAGTGTCAGAATGCATAGATAGAAGGCAAATAAGCGTTCCATGGCTTTATTTCGCTTAGTTGCTTACTCTTGAGTAGAACTGCATATTCACTCCAGGAATACGCACCTTTGTCAAATGAGTCAAATTGAAGCAAAACACATTGTTGGAGTGTCAGAATGCATAGATAGAAGGCAAATAAGCGTTCCATGGCTTAATTTCGCTTAGTTGCTTACTCTTGAGTAGAACTGCATATTCACTCCAGGAATACGCATCTTTGTCAAATGAGACAGATTGAAGCAAAACACATTGTTGGAGTGTCAGAATGCATAGATAGAAGGCAAATAAGCGTTCCATGGCTTTATTTCGCTTAGTTGCTTACTCTTGAGTAGAAGTGCATATTCAATCCAGGAATAAGCACCTTTGTCAAATGAGTCAGATTGAAGCAAAACACATTGTTGGAGTGTCAGAATGCATAGATAGAAGGCAAATAAGCGTTCCATGGCTTTATTTCGCTTAGTTGCTTACTCTTGAGTAGAAGTGCATATTCACTCCAGGAATAAGCACATTTGTCAAATGAGTCAAATTGAAGCAGAACACATTGTTGGAGTGTCAGAATGCATAGATAGAGGGCAAATAAGCGTTCCATGGCTTTATTTCGCTTAGTTGCTTACTCTTGAGTAGAACTGCATATTCACTCCAGGAATAAGCACATTTGTCAAATGAGTCAAATTGAAGCAAAACACATTGTTGGAGTGTCAGAATGCATAGATAGAAGGCAAATAAGCGTTCCATGGCTTTATTTCGCTTAGTTGCTTACTCTTGAGTAGAACTGCATATTCACTCCAGGAATAAGTACCTTTGTCAAATGAGTCAAATTGAAGCAAAACACATTGTTGGAGTGTCAGAATGCATAGATAGAAGGCAAATAAGCGTTCCATGGCTTTATTTCGCTTAGTTGCTTACTCTTGAGTAGAACTGCATATTCACTCCAGGAATACGCACCTTTGTCAAATGAGTCAAATTGAAGCAGAACACATTGTTGGAGTGTCAGAATGCATAGATAGAAGGCAAATAAGCGTTCCATGGCTTTATTTCGCTTAGTTGCTTACTCTTGAGTAGAACTGCATATTCACTCCAGGAATACGCACCTTTGTCAAATGAGTCAAATTGAAGCAAAACACATTGTTGGAGTGTCAGAATGCATAGATAGAAGGCAAATAAGCGTTCCATGGCTTTATTTCGCTTAGTTGCTTACTCTTGAGTAGAACTGCATATTCACTCCAGGAATAAGCATCTTTTTAAAATGAGCCAAATTGAAGCAGAAAACATTGTTGGAGTGTCAGAATGCATAGATAGAAGGCAAATAAGCGTTCCATGGCTTTATTTCGCTTAGTTGCTTACTCTTGAGTAGAACTGCATATTCGCTCCAGAAATAAGCATCTTTTTAAAATGAGCCAAATTGAAGCAGAAAACATTGTTGGAGTGTCAGAATGCATTGATAGAAGGCAAATAAGCGTTCCATGGCTTTATTTCGCTTAGTTGCTTACTCTTGAGTAGAACTGCATATTCACTCCAGGAATACGCACCTTTGTCAAATGAGTCAAATTGAAGCAAAACACATTGTTGGAGTGTCAGAATGCATAGATAGAAGGCAAATAAGCGTTCCATGGCTTTATTTCGCTTAGTTGCTTACTCTTGAGTAGAACTGCATATTCACTCCAGGAATACGCATCTTTGTCAAATGAGTCAAATTGAAGCAAAACACATTGTTGGAGTGTCAGAATGCATAGATAGAAGGCAAATAAGCGTTCCATGGCTTTATTTCGCTTAGTTGCTTCCTCTTGAGTAGAACTGCATATTCACTCCAGGAATAAGTACCTTTGTCAAATGAGTCAAATTGAAGCAAAACACATTGTTGGAGTGTCAGAATGCATAGATAGAAGGCAAATAAGCGTTCCATGGCTTTATTTCGCTTAGTTGCTTACTCTTGAGTAGAACTGCATATTCACTCCAGGAATACGCACCTTTGTCAAATGAGTCAAATTGAAGCAAAACACATTGTTGGAGTGTCAGAATGCATAGATAGAAGGCAAATAAGCGTTCCATGGCTTTATTTCGCTTAGTTGCTTACTCTTGAGTAGAACTGCATATTCACTCCAGAAATAAGCATCTTTTTAAAATGAGCCAAATTGAAGCAGAAAACATTGTTGGAGTGTCAGAATGCATTGATAGAAGGCAAATAAGCGTTCCATGGCTTTATTTCGCTTAGTTGCTTACTCTTGAGTAGAACTGCATATTCACTCAAGAAATGAGCACCTTTGTGAAATGACCCAAATTGAAGCAGAAAATATTGTTGGAGTGTCAGAATGCATAGATAGAAGGCAAATAAGCGTTCCATGGCTTTATTTCGCTTAGTTGCTTACTCTTGAGTAGAACTGCATATTCACTCCAGGAATACGCACCTTTGTCAAATGAGTCAAATTGAAGCAAAACACATTGTTGGAGTGTCAGAATGCATAGATAGAAGGCAAATAAGCGTTCCATGGCTTTATTTCGCTTAGTTGCTTCCTCTTGAGTAGAACTGCATATTCACTCCAGGAATAAGTACCTTTGTCAAATGAGTCAAATTGAAGCAAAACACATTGTTGGAGTGTCAGAATGCATAGATAGAAGGCAAATAAGCGTTCCATGGCTTTATTTCGCTTAGTTGCTTACTCTTGAGTAGAACTGCATATTCACTCCAGGAATACGCATCTTTGTCAAATGAGTCAAATTGAAGCAAAACACATTGTTGGAGTGTCAGAATGCATAGATAGAAGGCAAATAAGCGTTCCATGGCTTTATTTCGCTTAGTTGCTTCCTCTTGAGTAGAACTGCATATTCACTCCAGGAATAAGTACCTTTGTCAAATGAGTCAAATTGAAGCAAAACACATTGTTGGAGTGTCAGAATGCATAGATAGAAGGCAAATAAGCGTTCCATGGCTTTATTTCGCTTAGTTGCTTACTCTTGAGTAGAACTGCATATTCACTCCAGGAATACGCACCTTTGTCAAATGAGTCAAATTGAAGCAAAACACATTGTTGGAGTGTCAGAATGCATAGATAGAAGGCAAATAAGCGTTCCATGGCTTTATTTCGCTTAGTTGCTTACTCTTGAGTAGAACTGCATATTCACTCCAGAAATAAGCATCTTTTTAAAATGAGCCAAATTGAAGCAGAAAACATTGTTGGAGTGTCAGAATGCATTGATAGAAGGCAAATAAGCGTTCCATGGCTTTATTTCGCTTAGTTGCTTACTCTTGAGTAGAACTGCATATTCACTCAAGAAATGAGCACCTTTGTGAAATGACCCAAATTGAAGCAGAAAATATTGTTGGAGTGTCAGAATGCATAGATAGAAGGCAAATAAGCGTTCCATGGCTTTATTTCGCTTAGTTGCTTACTCTTGAGTAGAACTGCATATTCACTCCAGGAATACGCACCTTTGTCAAATGAGTCAAATTGAAGCAAAACACATTGTTGGAGTGTCAGAATGCATAGATAGAAGGGATATAAGCGTTCCATGGCTTTATTTCTCTTAGTTGCTTACTCTTGAGTAGAACTGCATATTCACTCCAGGAATACGCACCTTTGTGAAATGAGTCAAATTGAAGCAAAACACATTGTTGGAGTGTCAGAATGCATAGATAGAAGGCAAATAAGCGTTCCATGGCTTTATTTCGCTTAGTTGCTTACTCTTGAGTAGAACTGCATATTCACTCCAGGAATACGCACCTTTGTCAAATGAGTCAAATTGAAGCAAAACACATTGTTGGAGTGTCAGAATGCATAGATAGAAGGCAAATAAGCGTTCCATGGCTTTATTTCGCTTAGTTGCTTACTCTTGAGTAGAACTGCATATTCACTCCAGGAATACGCACCTTTGTCAAATGAGTCAAATTGAAGCAAAACACATTGTTGGAGTGTCAGAATGCATAGATAGAAGGCAAATAAGCGTTCCATGGCTTTATTTCGCTTAGTTGCTTACTCTTGAGTAGAACTGCATATTCACTCCAGGAATACGCATCTTTGTCAAATGAGACAGATTGAAGCAAAACACATTGTTGGAGTGTCAGAATGCATAGATAGAAGGCAAATAAGCGTTCCATGGCTTTATTTCGCTTAGTTGCTTACTCTTGAGTAGAAGTGCATATTCAATCCAGGAATAAGCACATTTGTCAAATGAGTCAGATTGAAGCAAAACACATTGTTGGAGTGTCAGAATGCATAGATAGAAGGCAAATAAGCGTTCCATGGCTTTATTTCGCTTAGTTGCTTACTCTTGAGTAGAAGTGCATATTCACTCCAGGAATAAGCACATTTGTCAAATGAGTCAAATTGAAGCAGAACACATTGTTGGAGTGTCAGAATGCATAGATAGAGGGCAAATAAGCGTTCCATGGCTTTATTTCGCTTAGTTGCTTACTCTTGAGTAGAACTGCATATTCACTCCAGGAATAAGCACATTTGTCAAATGAGTCAAATTGAAGCAAAACACATTGTTGTAGTGTCAGAATGCATAGATAGAAGGCAAATAAGCGTTCCATGGCTTTATTTCGCTTAGTTGCTTACTCTTGAGTAGAACTGCATATTCACTCCAGGAATAAGTACCTTTGTCAAATGAGTCAAATTGAAGCAAAACACATTGTTGGAGTGTCAGAATGCATAGATAGAAGGCAAATAAGCGTTCCATGGCTTTATTTCGCTTAGTTGCTTACTCTTGAGTAGAACTGCATATTCACTCCAGGAATACGCACCTTTGTCAAATGAGTCAAATTGAAGCAGAACACATTGTTGGAGTGTCAGAATGCATAGATAGAAGGCAAATAAGCGTTCCATGGCTTTATTTCGCTTAGTTGCTTACTCTTGAGTAGAACTGCATATTCACTCCAGGAATACGCACCTTTGTCAAATGAGTCAAATTGAAGCAAAACACATTGTTGGAGTGTCAGAATGCATAGATAGAAGGCAAATAAGCGTTCCATGGCTTTATTTCGCTTAGTTGCTTACTCTTGAGTAGAACTGCATATTCACTCCAGGAATAAGCACCTTTGTCAAATGAGTCAAATTGAAGCAAAACACATTGTTGGAGTGTCAGAATGCATAGATAGAAGGCAAATAAGCGTTCCATGGCTTTATTTCGCTTAGTTGCTTACTCTTGAGTAGAAGTGCATATTCACTCCAGGAATAAGCACATTTGTCAAATGAGTCAAATTGAAGCAAAACACATTGTTGGAGTGTCAGAATGCATAGATAGAAGGCAAATAAGCGTTCCATGGCTTTATTTCGCTTAGTTGCTTACTCTTGAGTAGAACTGCATATTCACTCCAGGAATACGCACCTTTGTCAAATGAGTCAAATTGAAGCAAAACACATTGTTGGAGTGTCAGAATGCATAGATAGAAGGCAAATAAGCGTTCCATGGCTTTATTTCGCTTAGTTGCTTACTCTTGAGTAGAACTGCATATTCACTCCAGGAATAAGCACCTTTGTCAAATGAGTCAAATTGAAGCAAAACACATTGTTGGAGTGTCAGAATGCATAGATAGAAGGCAAATAAGCGTTCCATGGCTTTATTTCGCTTAGTTGCTTACTCTTGAGTAGAAGTGCATATTCACTCCAGGAATAAGCACATTTGTCAAATGAGTCAGATTGAAGCAAAACACATTGTTGGAGTGTCAGAATGCATAGATAGAAGGCAAATAAGCGTTCCATGGCTTTATTTCGCTTAGTTGCTTACTCTTGAGTAGAACTGCATATTCACTCCAGGAATAAGCATCTTTTTAAAATGAGCCAAATTGAAGCAGAAAACATTGTTGGAGTGTCAGAATGCATAGTTAGAAGGCAATTAAGCGTTCCATGGCTTTATTTCGCTTAGTTGCTTACTCTTGAGTAGAACTGCATATTCGCTCCAGGAATACGCACCTTTGTCAAATGAGTCAAATTGAAGCAGAAAACATTGTTGGAGTGTCAGAATGCATTGATAGAAGGCAAATAAGCGTTCCATGGCTTTATTTCGCTTAGTTGCTTACTCTTGAGTAGAACTGCATATTCACTCCAGGAATACGCACCTTTGTCAAATGAGTCAAATTG
Organism: Zootoca vivipara; assembly: GCF_965207765.1. Lineage (NCBI taxonomy): Eukaryota > Metazoa > Chordata > Lepidosauria > Squamata > Lacertidae > Zootoca > Zootoca vivipara. Next base: position 1,393,335 of record NC_142590.1, read on the forward strand.
AAGCAAAACACATTGTTGGAGTGTCAGAATGCATAGATAGAAGGCAAATAAGCGTTCCATGGCTTTATTTCGCTTAGTTGCTTACTCTTGAGTAGAACTGCATATTCACTCCAGGAATAAGCACATTTGTCAAATGAGTCAAATTGAAGCAAAACACATTGTTGGAGTGTCAGAATGCATAGATAGAAGGCAAATAAGCGTTCCATGGCTTTATTTCGCTTAGTTGCTTACTCTTGAGTAGAACTGCATATTCACTCCAGGAATACGCACCTTTGTCAAATGAGTCAAATTGAAGCAAAACACATTGTTGGAGTGTCAGAATGCATAGATAGAAGGCAAATAAGCGTTCCATGGCTTTATTTCGCTTAGTTGCTTACTCTTGAGTAGAACTGCATATTCACTCCAGGAATACGCATCTTTGTCAAATGAGTCAAATTGAAGCAAAACACATTGTTGGAGTGTCAGAATGCATAGATAGAAGGCAAATAAGCGTTCCATGGCTTTATTTCGCTTAGTTGCTTACTCTTGAGTAGAACTGCATATTCACTCCAGGAATACGCATCTTTGTCAAATGAGACAGATTGAAGCAAAACACATTGTTGGAGTGTCAGAATGCATAGATAGAAGGCAAATAAGCGTTCCATGGCTTTATTTCGCTTAGTTGCTTACTCTTGAGTAGAAGTGCATATTCAATCCAGGAATAAGCACATTTGTCAAATGAGTCAGATTGAAGCAAAACACATTGTTGGAGTGTCAGAATGCATAGATAGAAGGCAAATAAGCGTTCCATGGCTTTATTTCGCTTAGTTGCTTACTCTTGAGTAGAACTGCATATTCACTCCAGGAATACGCACCTTTGTCAAATGAGTCAAATTGAAGCAAAACACATTGTTGGAGTGTCAGAATGCATAGATAGAAGGCAAATAAGCGTTCCATGGCTTAATTTCGCTTAGTTGCTTACTCTTGAGTAGAACTGCATATTCACTCCAGGAATACGCATCTTTGTCAAATGAGACAGATTGAAGCAAAACACATTGTTGGAGTGTCAGAATGCATAGATAGAAGGCAAATAAGCGTTCCATGGCTTTATTTCGCTTAGTTGCTTACTCTTGAGTAGAAGTGCATATTCAATCCAGGAATAAGCACCTTTGTCAAATGAGTCAGATTGAAGCAAAACACATTGTTGGAGTGTCAGAATGCATAGATAGAAGGCAAATAAGCGTTCCATGGCTTTATTTCGCTTAGTTGCTTACTCTTGAGTAGAAGTGCATATTCACTCCAGGAATAAGCACATTTGTCAAATGAGTCAAATTGAAGCAGAACACATTGTTGGAGTGTCAGAATGCATAGATAGAGGGCAAATAAGCGTTCCATGGCTTTATTTCGCTTAGTTGCTTACTCTTGAGTAGAACTGCATATTCACTCCAGGAATAAGCACATTTGTCAAATGAGTCAAATTGAAGCAAAACACATTGTTGGAGTGTCAGAATGCATAGATAGAAGGCAAATAAGCGTTCCATGGCTTTATTTCGCTTAGTTGCTTACTCTTGAGTAGAACTGCATATTCACTCCAGGAATAAGTACCTTTGTCAAATGAGTCAAATTGAAGCAAAACACATTGTTGGAGTGTCAGAATGCATAGATAGAAGGCAAATAAGCGTTCCATGGCTTTATTTCGCTTAGTTGCTTACTCTTGAGTAGAACTGCATATTCACTCCAGGAATACGCACCTTTGTCAAATGAGTCAAATTGAAGCAGAACACATTGTTGGAGTGTCAGAATGCATAGATAGAAGGCAAATAAGCGTTCCATGGCTTTATTTCGCTTAGTTGCTTACTCTTGAGTAGAACTGCATATTCACTCCAGGAATACGCACCTTTGTCAAATGAGTCAAATTGAAGCAAAACACATTGTTGGAGTGTCAGAATGCATAGATAGAAGGCAAATAAGCGTTCCATGGCTTTATTTCGCTTAGTTGCTTACTCTTGAGTAGAACTGCATATTCACTCCAGGAATAAGCATCTTTTTAAAATGAGCCAAATTGAAGCAGAAAACATTGTTGGAGTGTCAGAATGCATAGATAGAAGGCAAATAAGCGTTCCATGGCTTTATTTCGCTTAGTTGCTTACTCTTGAGTAGAACTGCATATTCGCTCCAGAAATAAGCATCTTTTTAAAATGAGCCAAATTGAAGCAGAAAACATTGTTGGAGTGTCAGAATGCATTGATAGAAGGCAAATAAGCGTTCCATGGCTTTATTTCGCTTAGTTGCTTACTCTTGAGTAGAACTGCATATTCACTCCAGGAATACGCACCTTTGTCAAATGAGTCAAATTGAAGCAAAACACATTGTTGGAGTGTCAGAATGCATAGATAGAAGGCAAATAAGCGTTCCATGGCTTTATTTCGCTTAGTTGCTTACTCTTGAGTAGAACTGCATATTCACTCCAGGAATAAGCACATTTGTCAAATGAGTCAAATTGAAGCAAAACACATTGTTGGAGTGTCAGAATGCATAGATAGAAGGCAAATAAGCGTTCCATGGCTTTATTTCGCTTAGTTGCTTACTCTTGAGTAGAACTGCATATTCACTCCAGGAATACGCACCTTTGTCAAATGAGTCAAATTGAAGCAAAACACATTGTTGGAGTGTCAGAATGCATAGATAGAAGGCAAATAAGGGTTCCATGGCTTTATTTCGCTTAGTTGCTTACTCTTGAGTAGAACTGCATATTCACTCCAGGAATACGCACCTTTGTCAAATGAGTCAAATTGAAGCAAAACACATTGTTGGAGTGTCAGAATGCATAGATAGAAGGCAAATAAGCGTTCCATGGCTTTATTTCGCTTAGTTGCTTACTCTTGAGTAGAACTGCATATTCACTCCAGAAATAAGTATCTTTTTAAAATGAGCCAAATTGAAGCAGAAAACATTGTTGGAGTGTCAGAATGCATAGTTAGAAGGCAAATAAGCGTTCCATGGCTTTATTTCGCTTAGTTGCTTACTCTTGAGTAGAACTGCATATTCACTCCAGAAATAAGCATCTTTTTAAAATGAGCCAAATTGAAGCAGAAAACATTGTGGGAGTGTCAGAATGCATAGATAGAAGGCAAATAAGCGTTCCATGGCTTTATTTCGCTTAGTTGCTTACTCTTGAGTAGAACTGCATATTCACTCCAGGAATACGCACCTTTGTCAAATGAGTCAAATTGAAGCAAAACACATTGTTGGAGTGTCAGAATGCATAGATAGAAGGCAAATAAGCGTTCCATGGCTTAATTTCGCTTAGTTGCTTACTCTTGAGTAGAACTGCATATTCACTCCAGGAATAAGCACATTTGTCAAATGAGTCAAATTGAAGCAAAACACATTGTTGGAGTGTCAGAATGCATAGATAGAAGGCAAATAAGCGTTCCATGGCTTTATTTCGCTTAGTTGCTTACTCTTGAGTAGAACTGCATATTCACTCCAGGAATAAGTACCTTTGTCAAATGAGTCAAATTGAAGCAAAACACATTGTTGGAGTGTCAGAATGCATAGATAGAAGGCAAATAAGCGTTCCATGGCTTTATTTCGCTTAGTTGCTTACTCTTGAGTAGAACTGCATATTCACTCCAGGAATACGCACCTTTGTCAAACGAGTCAAATTGAAGCAAAACACATTGTTGGAGTGTCAGAATGCATAGATAGAAGGCAAATAAGCGTTCCATGGCTTTATTTCGCTTAGTTGCTTACTCTTGAGTAGAACTGCATATTCACTCCAGAAATAAGCATCTTTTTAAAATGAGCCAAATTGAAGCAGAAAACATTGTTGGAGTGTCAGAATGCATAGATAGAAGGCAAATAAGCGTTCCATGGCTTTATTTCGCTTAGTTGCTTACTCTTGAGTAGAACTGCATATTCACTCAAGAAATGAGCACCTTTGTGAAATGACCCAAATTGAAGCAGAAAATATTGTTGGAGTGTCAGAATGCATAGATAGAAGGCAAATAAGCGTTCCATGGCTTTATTTCGCTTAGTTGCTTACTCTTGAGTAGAACTGCATATTCACTCCAGGAATACGCACCTTTGTCAAATGAGTCAAATTGAAGCAAAACACATTGTTGGAGTGTCAGAATGCATAGATAGAAGGGATATAAGCGTTCCATGGCTTTATTTCTCTTAGTTGCTTACTCTTGAGTAGAACTGCATATTCACTCCAGGAATACGCACCTTTGTGAAATGAGTCAAATTGAAGCAAAACACATTGTTGGAGTGTCAGAATGCATAGATAGAAGGCAAATAAGCGTTCCATGGCTTTATTTCGCTTAGTTGCTTACTCTTGAGTAGAACTGCATATTCACTCCAGGAATACGCACCTTTGTCAAATGAGTCAAATTGAAGCAAAACACATTGTTGGAGTGTCAGAATGCATAGATAGAAGGCAAATAAGCGTTCCATGGCTTTATTTCGCTTAGTTGCTTACTCTTGAGTAGAACTGCATATTCACTCCAGGAATACGCACCTTTGTCAAATGAGTCAAATTGAAGCAAAACACATTGTTGGAGTGTCAGAATGCATAGATAGAAGGCAAATAAGCGTTCCATGGCTTAATTTCGCTTAGTTGCTTACTCTTGAGTAGAACTGCATATTCACTCCAGGAATACGCATCTTTGTCAAATGAGACAGATTGAAGCAAAACACATTGTTGGAGTGTCAGAATGCATAGAGAGAAGGCAAATAAGCGTTCCATGGCTTTATTTCGCTTAGTTGCTTACTCTTGAGTAGAAGTGCATATTCAATCCAGGAATAAGCACATTTGTCAAATGAGTCAGATTGAAGCAAAACACATTGTTGGAGTGTCAGAATGCATAGATAGAAGGCAAATAAGCGTTCCATGGCTTTATTTCGCTTAGTTGCTTACTCTTGAGTAGAAGTGCATATTCACTCCAGGAATAAGCACATTTGTCAAATGAGTCAAATTGAAGCAGAACACATTGTTGGAGTGTCAGAATGCATAGATAGAGGGCAAATAAGCGTTCCATGGCTTTATTTCGCTTAGTTGCTTACTCTTGAGTAGAACTGCATATTCACTCCAGGAATAAGCACATTTGTCAAATGAGTCAAATTGAAGCAAAACACATTGTTGGAGTGTCAGAATGCATAGATAGAAGGCAAATAAGCGTTCCATGGCTTTATTTCGCTTAGTTGCTTACTCTTGAGTAGAACTGCATATTCACTCCAGGAATAAGTACCTTTGTCAAATGAGTCAAATTGAAGCAAAACACATTGTTGGAGTGTCAGAATGCATAGATAGAAGGCAAATAAGCGTTCCATGGCTTTATTTCGCTTAGTTGCTTACTCTTGAGTAGAACTGCATATTCACTCCAGGAATACGCACCTTTGTCAAATGAGTCAAATTGAAGCAGAACACATTGTTGGAGTGTCAGAATGCATAGATAGAAGGCAAATAAGCGTTCCATGGCTTTATTTCGCTTAGTTGCTTACTCTTGAGTAGAACTGCATATTCACTCCAGGAATAAGCACATTTGTCAAATGAGTCAAATTGAAGCAAAACACATTGTTGGAGTGTCAGAATGCATAGATAGAAGGCAAATAAGCGTTCCATGGCTTTATTTCGCTTAGTTGCTTACTCTTGAGTAGAACTGCATATTCACTCCAGGAATAAGTACCTTTGTCAAATGAGTCAAATTGAAGCAAAACACATTGTTGGAGTGTCAGAATGCATAGATAGAAGGCAAATAAGCGTTCCATGGCTTTATTTCGCTTAGTTGCTTACTCTTGAGTAGAACTGCATATTCACTCCAGGAATACGCACCTTTGTCAAACGAGTCAAATTGAAGCAAAACACATTGTTGGAGTGTCAGAATGCATAGATAGAAGGCAAATAAGCGTTCCATGGCTTTATTTCGCTTAGTTGCTTACTCTTGAGTAGAACTGCATATTCACTCCAGAAATAAGCATCTTTTTAAAATGAGCCAAATTGAAGCAGAAAACATTGTTGGAGTGTCAGAATGCATTGATAGAAGGCAAATAAGCGTTCCATGGCTTTATTTCGCTTAGTTGCTTACTCTTGAGTAGAACTGCATATTCACTCAAGAAATGAGCACCTTTGTGAAATGACCCAAATTGAAGCAGAAAATATTGTTGGAGTGTCAGAATGCATAGATAGAAGGCAAATAAGCGTTCCATGGCTTTATTTCGCTTAGTTGCTTACTCTTGAGTAGAACTGCATATTCACTCCAGGAATACGCACCTTTGTCAAATGAGTCAAATTGAAGCAAAACACATTGTTGGAGTGTCAGAATGCATAGATAGAAGGGATATAAGCGTTCCATGGCTTTATTTCTCTTAGTTGCTTACTCTTGAGTAGAACTGCATATTCACTCCAGGAATACGCACCTTTGTGAAATGAGTCAAATTGAAGCAAAACACATTGTTGGAGTGTCAGAATGCATAGATAGAAGGCAAATAAGCGTTCCATGGCTTTATTTCGCTTAGTTGCTTACTCTTGAGTAGAACTGCATATTCACTCCAGGAATACGCACCTTTGTCAAATGAGTCAAATTGAAGCAAAACACATTGTTGGAGTGTCAGAATGCATAGATAGAAGGCAAATAAGCGTTCCATGGCTTTATTTCGCTTAGTTGCTTACTCTTGAGTAGAACTGCATATTCACTCCAGGAATACGCACCTTTGTCAAATGAGTCAAATTGAAGCAAAACACATTGTTGGAGTGTCAGAATGCATAGATAGAAGGCAAATAAGCGTTCCATGGCTTTATTTCGCTTAGTTGCTTACTCTTGAGTAGAACTGCATATTCACTCCAGGAATACGCATCTTTGTCAAATGAGACAGATTGAAGCAAAACACATTGTTGGAGTGTCAGAATGCATAGAGAGAAGGCAAATAAGCGTTCCATGGCTTTATTTCGCTTAGTTGCTTACTCTTGAGTAGAAGTGCATATTCAATCCAGGAATAAGCACATTTGTCAAATGAGTCAGATTGAAGCAAAACACATTGTTGGAGTGTCAGAATGCATAGATAGAAGGCAAATAAGCATTCCATGGCTTTATTTCGCTTAGTTGCTTACTCTTGAGTAGAAGTGCATATTCACTCCAGGAATAAGCACATTTGTCAAATGAGTCAAATTGAAGCAGAACACATTGTTGGAGTGTCAGAATGCATAGATAGAGGGCAAATAAGCGTTCCATGGCTTTATTTCGCTTAGTTGCTTACTCTTGAGTAGAACTGCATATTCACTCCAGGAATAAGCACATTTGTCAAATGAGTCAAATTGAAGCAAAACACATTGTTGGAGTGTCAGAATGCATAGATAGAAGGCAAATAAGCGTTCCATGGCTTTATTTCGCTTAGTTGCTTACTCTTGAGTAGAACTGCATATTCACTCCAGGAATAAGTACCTTTGTCAAATGAGTCAAATTGAAGCAAAACACATTGTTGGAGTGTCAGAATGCATAGATAGAAGGCAAATAAGCGTTCCATGGCTTTATTTCGCTTAGTTGCTTACTCTTGAGTAGAACTGCATATTCACTCCAGGAATACGCACCTTTGTCAAATGAGTCAAATTGAAGCAGAACACATTGTTGGAGTGTCAGAATGCATAGATAGAAGGCAAATAAGCGTTCCATGGCTTTATTTCGCTTAGTTGCTTACTCTTGAGTAGAACTGCATATTCACTCCAGGAATACGCACATTTGTCAAATGAGTCAAATTGAAGCAAAACACATTGTTGGAGTGTCAGAATGCATAGATAGAAGGCAAATAAGCGTTCCATGGCTTTATTTCGCTTAGTTGCTTACTCTTGAGTAGAACTGCATATTCACTCCAGGAATACGCACCTTTGTCAAATGAGTCAAATTGAAGCAAAACACATTGTTGGAGTGTCAGAATGCATAGATAGAAGGCAAATAAGCGTTCCATGGCTTTATTTCGCTTAGTTGCTTACTCTTGAGTAGAACTGCATATTCACTCCAGGAATAAGCACATTTGTCAAATGAGTCAAATTGAAGCAAAACACATTGTTGGAGCGTCAGAATGCATAGATAGAGAGCAAATAAGCGTTCCATGGCTTTATTTCGCTTAGTTGCTTACTCTTGAGTAGAACTGCATATTCACTCCAGGAATAAGCACATTTGTTAAATGAGTCAAATTGAAGCAAAACACATTGTTGGAGTGTCAGAATGCATAGATAGAAGGCAAATAAGCGTTCCATGGCTTTATTTCGCTTAGTTGCTTACTCTTGAGTAGAACTGCATATTCACTCCAGGAATAAGCACCTTTGTCAAATGAGTCAAATTGAAGCAAAACACATTGTTGGAGTGTCAGAATGCATAGATAGAAGGCAAATAAGCGTTCCATGGCTTTATTTCGCTTAGTTGCTTACTCTTGAGTAGAAGTGCATATTCACTCCAGGAATAAGCACATTTGTCAAATGAGTCAGATTGAAGCAAAACACATTGTTGGAGTGTCAGAATGCATAGATAGAAGGCAAATAAGCGTTCCATGGCTTTATTTCGCTTAGTTGCTTACTCTTGAGTAGAACTGCATATTCACTCCAGGAATAAGCATCTTTTTAAAATGAGCCAAATTGAAGCAGAAAACATTGTTGGAGTGTCAGAATGCATAGTTAGAAGGCAATTAAGCGTTCCATGGCTTTATTTCGCTTAGTTGCTTACTCTTGAGTAGAACTGCATATTCACTCCAGAAATAAGCATCTTTTTAAAATGAGCCAAATTGAAGCAGAAAACATTGTTGGAGTGTCAGAATGCATTGATAGAAGGCAAATAAGCGTTCCATGGCTTTATTTCGCTTAGTTGCTTACTCTTGAGTAGAACTGCATATTCACTCCAGGAATAAGTACCTTTGTCAAATGAGTCAAATTGAAGCAAAACACATTGTTGGAGTGTCAGAATGCATAGATAGAAGGCAAATAAGCGTTCCATGGCTTTATTTCGCTTAGTTGCTTACTCTTGAGTAGAACTGCATATTCACTCCAGGAATACGCACCTTTGTCAAATGAGTCAAATTGAAGCAAAACACATTGTTGGAGTGTCAGAATGCATAGATAGAAGGCAAATAAGCGTTCCATGGCTTTATTTCGCTTAGTTGCTTACTCTTGAGTAGAACTGCATATTCACTCCAGAAATAAGCATCTTTTTAAAATGAGCCAAATTGAAGCAGAAAACATTGTTGGAGTGTCAGAATGCATTGATAGAAGGCAAATAAGCGTTCCATGGCTTTATTTCGCTTAGTTGCTTACTCTTGAGTAGAACTGCATATTCACTCAAGAAATGAGCACCTTTGTGAAATGACCCAAATTGAAGCAGAAAATATTGTTGGAGTGTCAGAATGCATAGATAGAAGGCAAATAAGCGTTCCATGGCTTTATTTCGCTTAGTTGCTTACTCTTGAGTAGAACTGCATATTCACTCCAGGAATACGCACCTTTGTCAAATGAGTCAAATTGAAGCAAAACACATTGTTGGAGTGTCAGAATGCATAGATAGAAGGGATATAAGCGTTCCATGGCTTTATTTCTCTTAGTTGCTTACTCTTGAGTAGAACTGCATATTCACTCCAGGAATACGCACCTTTGTGAAATGAGTCAAATTGAAGCAAAACACATTGTTGGAGTGTCAGAATGCATAGATAGAAGGCAAATAAGCGTTCCATGGCTTTATTTCGCTTAGTTGCTTACTCTTGAGTAGAACTGCATATTCACTCCAGGAATACGCACCTTTGTCAAATGAGTCAAATTGAAGCAAAACACATTGTTGGAGTGTCAGAATGCATAGATAGAAGGCAAATAAGCGTTCCATGGCTTTATTTCGCTTAGTTGCTTACTCTTGAGTAGAACTGCATATTCACTCCAGGAATACGCATCTTTGTCAAATGAGACAGATTGAAGCAAAACACATTGTTGGAGTGTCAGAATGCATAGATAGAAGGCAAATAAGCGTTCCATGGCTTTATTTCGCTTAGTTGCTTACTCTTGAGTAGAAGTGCATATTCAATCCAGGAATAAGCACATTTGTCAAATGAGTCAGATTGAAGCAAAACACATTGTTGGAGTGTCAGAATGCATAGATAGAAGGCAAATAAGTGTTCCATGGCTTTATTTCGCTTAGTTGCTTACTCTTGAGTAGAAGTGCATATTCACTCCAGGAATAAGCACATTTGTCAAATGAGTCAAATTGAAGCAGAACACATTGTTGGAGTGTCAGAATGCATAGATAGAGGGCAAATAAGCGTTCCATGGCTTTATTTCGCTTAGTTGCTTACTCTTGAGTAGAACTGCATATTCACTCCAGGAATAAGCACATTTGTCAAATGAGTCAAATTGAAGCAAAACACATTGTTGGAGTGTCAGAATGCATAGATAGAAGGCAAATAAGCGTTCCATGGCTTTATTTCGCTTAGTTGCTTACTCTTGAGTAGAACTGCATATTCACTCCAGGAATAAGTACCTTTGTCAAATGAGTCAAATTGAAGCAAAACACATTGTTGGAGTGTCAGAATGCATAGATAGAAGGCAAATAAGCGTTCCATGGCTTTATTTCGCTTAGTTGCTTACTCTTGAGTAGAACTGCATATTCACTCCAGGAATACGCACCTTTGTCAAATGAGTCAAATTGAAGCAGAACACATTGTTGGAGTGTCAGAATGCATAGATAGAAGGCAAATAAGCGTTCCATGGCTTTATTTCGCTTAGTTGCTTACTCTTGAGTAGAACTGCATATTCACTCCAGGAATAAGCACATTTGTCAAATGAGTCAAATTGAAGCAAAACACATTGTTGGAGTGTCAGAATGCATAGATAGAAGGCAAATAAGCGTTCCATGGCTTTATTTCGCTTAGTTGCTTACTCTTGAGTAGAACTGCATATTCACTCCAGGAATACGCACCTTTGTCAAATGAGTCAAATTGAAGCAAAACACATTGTTGGAGTGTCAGAATGCATAGATAGAAGGCAAATAAGCGTTCCATGGCTTTATTTCGCTTAGTTGCTTACTCTTGAGTAGAACTGCATATTCACTCCAGGAATAAGCACATTTGTCAAATGAGTCAAATTGAAGCAAAACACATTGTTGGAGTGTCAGAATGCAAAAATAGAGAGCAAATAAGCGTTCCATGGCTTTATTTCGCTTAGTTGCTTACTCTTGAGTAGAACTACATATTCACTCCAGGAATAAGCACATTTGTTAAATGAGTCAAATTGAAGCAAAACACATTGTTGGAGTGTCAGAATGCATAGATAGAAGGCAAATAAGCGTTCCATGGCTTTATTTCGCTTAGTTGCTTACTCTTGAGTAGAACTGCATATTCACTCCAGGAATAAGCACCTTTGTCAAATGAGTCAAATTGAAGCAAAACACATTGTTGGAGTGTCAGAATGCATAGATAGAAGGCAAATAAGCGTTCCATGGCTTTATTTCGCTTAGTTGCTTACTCTTGAGTAGAAGTGCATATTCACTCCAGGAATAAGCACATTTGTCAAATGAGTCAGATTGAAGCAAAACACATTGTTGGAGTGTCAGAATGCATAGATAGAAGGCAAATAAGCGTTCCATGGCTTTATTTCGCTTAGTTGCTTACTCTTGAGTAGAACTGCATATTCACTCCAGGAATAAGCATCTTTTTAAAATGAGCCAAATTGAAGCAGAAAACATTGTTGGAGTGTCAGAATGCATAGTTAGAAGGCAATTAAGCGTTCCATGGCTTTATTTCGCTTAGTTGCTTACTCTTGAGTAGAACTGCATATTCACTCCAGAAATAAGCATCTTTTTAAAATGAGCCAAATTGAAGCAGAAAACATTGTTGGAGTGTCAGAATGCATTGATAGAAGGCAAATAAGCTTTCCATGGCTTTATTTCGCTTAGTTGCTTACTCTTGAGTAGAACTGCATATTCACTCCAGGAATACGCACCTTTGTCAAATGAGTCAAATTGAAGCAAAACACATTGTTGGAGTGTCAGAATGCATAGATAGAAGGCAAATAAGCGTTCCATGGCTTTATTTCGCTTAGTTGCTTACTCTTGAGTAGAACTGCATATTCACTCCAGGAATAAGCACATTTGTCAAATGAGTCAAATTGAAGCAAAACACATTGTTGGAGTGTCAGAATGCAAAAATAGAGAGCAAATAAGCGTTCCATGGCTTTATTTCGCTTAGTTGCTTACTCTTGAGTAGAACTGCATATTCACTCCAGGAATAAGCACATTTGTTAAATGAGTCAAATTGAAGCAAAACACATTGTTGGAGTGTCAGAATGCATAGATAGAAGGCAAATAAGCGTTCCATGGCTTTATTTCGCTTAGTTGCTTACTCTTGAGTAGAACTGCATATTCACTCCAGGAATAAGCACCTTTGTCAAATGAGTCAAATTGAAGCAAAACACATTGTTGGAGTGTCAGAATGCATAGATAGAAGGCAAATAAGCGTTCCATGGCTTTATTTCGCTTAGTTGCTTACTCTTGAGTAGAAGTGCATATTCACTCCAGGAATAAGCACATTTGTCAAATGAGTCAGATTGAAGCAAAACACATTGTTGGAGTGTCAGAATGCATAGATAGAAGGCAAATAAGCGTTCCATGACTTTATTTCGCTTAGTTGCTTACTCTTGAGTAGAACTGCATATTCACTCCAGGAATAAGCATCTTTTTAAAATGAGCCAAATTGAAGCAGAAAACATTGTTGGAGTGTCAGAATGCATAGTTAGAAGGCAATTAAGCGTTCCATGGCTTTATTTCGCTTAGTTGCTTACTCTTGAGTAGAACTGCATATTCACTCCAGAAATAAGCATCTTTTTAAAATGAGCCAAATTGAAGCAGAAAACATTGTTGGAGTGTCAGAATGCATTGATAGAAGGCAAATAAGCGTTCCATGGCTTTATTTCGCTTAGTTGCTTACTCTTGAGTAGAACTGCATATTCACTCCAGGAATACGCACCTTTGTCAAATGAGTCAAATTGAAGCAAAACACATTGTTGGAGTGTCAGAATGCATAGATAGAAGGCAAATAAGCGTTCCATGGCTTTATTTCGCTTAGTTGCTTACTCTTGAGTAGAACTGCATATTCACTCCAGGAATAAGCACATTTGTCAAATGAGTCAAATTGAAGCAAAACACATTGTTGGAGTGTCAGAATGCATAGATAGAAGGCAAATAAGCGTTCCATGGCTTTATTTCGCTTAGTTGCTTACTCTTGAGTAGAACTGCATATTCACTCCAGGAATACGCACCTTTGTCAAATGAGTCAAATTGAAGCAAAACACATTGTTGGAGTGTCAGAATGCATAGATAGAAGGCAAATAAGAGTTCCATGGCTTTATTTCGCTTAGTTGCTTACTCTTGAGTAGAACTGCATATTCACTCCAGGAATACACACCTTTGTCAAATGAGTCAAATTGAAGCAAAACACATTGTTGGAGTGTCAGAATGCATAGATAGAAGGCAAATAAGCGTTCCATGGCTTTATTTCGCTTAGTTGCTTACTCTTGAGTAGAACTGCATATTCACTCCAGAAATAAGTATCTTTTTGAAATGAGTCAAATTGAAGCAAAACACATTGTTGGAGTGTCAGAATGCATAGATAGAAGGCAAATAAGCGTTCCATGGCTTTATTTCGCTTAGTTGCTTACTCTTGAGTAGAACTGCATATTCACTCCAGGAATACGCATCTTTGTCAAATGAGACAGATTGAAGCAAAACACATTGTTGGAGTGTCAGAATGCATAGATAGAAGGCAAATAAGCGTTCCATGGCTTTATTTCGCTTAGTTGCTTACTCTTGAGTAGAAGTGCATATTCACTCCAGAAATAAGCACATTTGTCAAATGAGCCAAATTGAAGCAGAAAACATTGTTGGAGTGTCAGAATGCATAGATAGAAGGCAAATAAGCGTTCCATGGCTTTATTTCGCTTAGTTGCTTACTCTTGAGTAGAAGTGCATATTCACTCCAGGAATAAGCACATTTGTCAAATGAGTCAAATTGAAGCAGAACACATTGTTGGAGTGTCAGAATGCATAGATAGAGGGCAAATAAGCGTTCCATGGCTTTATTTCGCTTAGTTGCTTACTCTTGAGTAGAACTGCATATTCACTCCAGGAATAAGCACATTTGTCAAATGAGTCAAATTGAAGC